>NW_019101615.1:0-1773 GCF_001856785.1 Myzus persicae
ACATCAGGCCTACCACTGCAAGTATATCGTTGCATATCGATGGTCAAAAGGCCAAGTGTCGTAACCCACAAAAACATAATTTTACAAGAGACACTTTAAACATTTTATTTACCTACATAATCATTTTTGATCTTACCAGTTAATTATTTATTTTTATTGTGATACCCGAGAATCAGTTTTCTTAAGAATTGAAAGTTTGTAAGAGTTATTTGTATGGTTAATTTAGTTATATTTATGACCTAGTCGAGGGTTACAGCATTTGACCACATAATATTTATAATAGCGTTATTAATTAAATAGTATTACTATTGGGTTACTGCATTTGACATTTGTACTTTTTGGTTACAGTTCATAATACCTAGTTATTTAAATTTAGATCAAACATTTTTGGTTTGTAAAAATATTATTTACGATATCTATTTTTAAAATGATAAGCTAGTGGATAAAGTTAATTAAAATTTAAAAATAATATTATTTTGATACGAGTATTCAATATGCGTATTACTATTATTTATATTAATAACAATAATAATATTAGATCAACCAACAACAGCAGGTTTCGGTTTTCTTGTCATATTATTTTATATTGTGTTTATTGCTTGCTTTGATTTGATTGTGATTACTGATTAGTAATAACGCAGCAGTTGTAGCGGCACGACATTTAAAATTAATGCGGACGTAAACGTGTATTGAAGTTGTAAATCAGGTTAAAATCAAATAATGGCACACGTAAGTAAATATATTATTTTATAAAACTTTTTGATAGCAAATATTAATTAGTTTAAACAATTGTATTAAGTCAAGCTCTGAATTTATATTCAATATTAGGTTTATCATTTTTATTAATATGTTAGGGAATACGCCGAGGATGGAAAATATTGTCACAAGTAAAAAGTGATGGTGAAAATGACAAATCATTTGGTTACGAGTTGGAAGCTGAGTTTGAAATTATAAATGTTACAGCAAAAAGAACAAAAAGAAAAAGAAATGAAATTGGTGTGTTGATGCAGGCGTATAACTCAAAACTACCAATATCTGAAGCAAAATATAAAGATCTGGTAAAACTTTGTGAAACAAATGCGATTCCACCAAGGTATCACCAGGAATATTTATCTATGTCGAGGAAAAGTACAGTTAGAGATGCACTGGCAGAAACAGACGATGAAGATGATACCAACCTGGTTTAATGGTTTTTATATTTTTTTTTCTTGTTATTTGGGAAACTAATTTTAATTTTTTTTAAATGAAAACAAGTTGTTATACCTAATTTTTATTTTTTTTATTGTCATTCGAGAAGCGAATTTTATTTTATTTATTTCTAAACGTAAAAATTAAGTCTTTATAAATATTATAATTTATAATATTGCATTGTTTTGTTTAATTATTCAATAATTTCATGTTAGTAATAAGTTATTGGTGTACCTATGTCATGTACGAGCAAATTCGGAATAATATAATATTATTTTGATGAACATTTTAGGTTACAGCATGTGGGTTACAACAATGTGGCATAATGAAGAAAAAAGTATTGAGGCTTACGTTTTTATATTATAATATTTGTATGTGGCTTACAGCATTTGTCACTATTTATCATTATGGGTTACGACGTTAAAATAAATGATAAATGATAAAAATATAGTAGTTAAATAGTATGGTGGGTTACGACAATTGGTTAAACACAAGAAAATTATATGAAATTTAATATTTCGTTAAAATCCCATTTTTAACCAAAGTGAGGGTTACGACAATTGGCCTTATGACCATCGATATATA
>NW_019101615.1:1792-6744 GCF_001856785.1 Myzus persicae
TTTTTTTTTTTTTTAAACCTAATAGTTTATTTTAGGAAGGAGTGGATTTAAGATAATATGGACACGACTTACCAGATTTTTCCTCCTTTGAAGTTGGATTGGTATGTCCAATATTGTTCTCCTTTCGAAAACCTTACCGTTATTCTGATACACGACTGGATTAACGGCTGATTATATTTTATTTGAGTATTTCACGCACGCACTTTTTTACACACGTTTTATCTTTAATAAATACTGTGCGAATTTTAATTTTGACTGCCATTCACGAATATCGCCGATTCCTATTATCCTGGTTGAAGGACCAATGTTAAGTTTCGAATTTAAATTTGTGGACTGTATGAGATTTATATTAATTTAAGAATATAATAATATAGTTGGTTTAATTTGTTATAATATATTTTTATTTACGTGGCGATTGGCAGTCGAACGCATACTGACACTAGACACTTATAATATTATATGTTATACATAGTACTCACTATCGTGAGCGATAATGCGACAAAGTCCGATTTTACAATAATTGCCAATAAAATATACGCGTCAACAGATAGGTTACAATAATAAGTATTTCTATTTTCACTATACTGAACAATAGGCAACTATTTAAGTAGTTTTGTATCAACATTATATGTGATCATCATTGAAAAAGTGATAACTTATTGATAATAATTTAGAGATTTACATTTGTTTTTGGTTGGTATGTTCAACTTATTAAAAAAATTTTTTTGTATTTTCAGATACATCGGATGGGTGATTTCTTACATCAGCGATCCTTTAGAAAGAAACCCAAGAACTAAACGTCAGGTATAAATGTATATCAAATTTACTCTGTGGGTTTCAGCTTAAATAAATAATTTAAGTGGAATATTTTATGCACATCAAGTTTTTTTAGGTTACACGAATAATATCACTTTTAGTTGTATGGATTATATACATTGTACATCCTATACTAATAATTATCGACTGTATAAGTGGGTGGGAAAACCATAGAGTACACCTTACAGTGTATAATATATAAATTAAGTATTTAAATAAATAACAATATTTATTATTCACTTCAACGTTTTTTCAATCATTTAATATTCGTTATTAAATTTTCTACATACATTCGTGAATACATTTAAAACAATCGTTTATTCAGTTTAAAAACAAAAAGAGTTCAAACACACCGTACAAGTCCGTACTTAACCACTAATAACTATTTTAAATTTTTATTTTTTTTCTGAAATTAAAGTCATTATGTGCAGTGTAAGCTCATTATTGAATAATTTTAACAAATGTTTTTTGATTTTCGGTGTTGGTAGTATAAACTATAGACACAGCAATTTTAAGAAGTCAGTGGTGTTTTATGTCTTGCGATGCATATTAATTTATGTCGTTTTGCGTCATTTCTACACATCCAACGAATTGGTAATCACTGTATATAATTGTAATTAAATATTTTTATACGGTACTACAAATGGCACGTTAAAAAATCTTAAATCATTTGAAATGAACAGACGTATATTTCTTACTTCTTTCATTAAATGTACACGATGGTAATTTTTTATCATTGTATTTAAAATTATTTTTTTTTTTTTTTATTCTAAATACAATTGTCTTGACCTGATTCATAAATTTTCATTATAAATTCGTAAAATATAACCTATAGCTAATAACAGTATATTAAGAAGAGGAATTATAAAAAATAGCATAATATATTATAGGTATTTGTATATTATTATGCAATAATTTATTGTGAACTGTAATTCTGTAATTTTATTTTATAGATGATAAAGAATGACCCGGAAATGACTGAACTAACGTCTATAATACTTATCTGTTGTGTTAAATTATATTTTATTGGACATATCATAAGTCGTTTTTGGCGGGTATTTTTCGATTATCAGTTATCCATGGTATTGATTAAACTTGAAGGAATCCACGAAAAATTGATAAAACTGAAAGTGGTCGACACAATGAAAATAAAAATGAAGTGTTATTTCATTATTGGTATTAGTATATATGTCATAGGAAATATTATAGCTCCACTCGTATGGATGGAAATTCAAACCTATTTAGGAATAAAAGAAAAGGTAATCACTAGCATTGAAACATACGTCATAAGTTGAAAGTTAATGTTGTAACTTGCATGATGATTTAAAGTAATTTGAGTTTTGTTGAAACTTTCTCAACCATTTTTCACTATTTTACGAAATGCATGGTCAAACTTTCAATCGAAAACATCGGGAAGCTTAAAATATTTGTATTTTATTTTATAGCTTACAGTTTATATTAACTACTTATTAATTATTTATAATGATTAACTTCCTTCTATATTAATTTAGAAAACGCTAATGTATCCACTTCTATTGTTCCAATGATATATTTTTGGGGGGAAACCTGGAATATTTAAATAATCTGGTAAGGGTTTAGAAGCTATGGATCAAGATCAAATACTATGTCGTATGCTATCTGCGCAATAAATACTGGTGTCGTATGCTATCTGCAAATACTATTTATCGTCTGATTGTCTGGTGTTATACAATATCTATATAATCGTAATAATATTTATCTACACTCTACATAGTTAGATCCTACGGGCTTTTAACGATTAGCGGTGTCTGTGAATTATTCGCGTGTGTTTGTCTTTTGTATTGTATTCAAAAGGACTTTAAATTATGATTTATACAGACATATTATTTATCCTGATGATACTTGTGTGAATTTTTTAAAACAAAAAGGTGTCTTGCCTAAACAAGAATTTAGTGAAAGAATCAATAATGTTAGCAATGAATTGTGTGGTGGCGTACTCAAGGAATGTTATAAAAATAGTCGCAAACGAGATTCCTATGGGCAATTTGTTAAAATAGAATACTTACGTTGCCAAACACGTGGTTGTCAAACTCATCAGTCCATTCGTAAAAAAAATCCACTTTTCACCTATGTCGATATTAATGGAAAATATAATAACGGATTAAGTTTATGCCAGATAGTAGAGCTCGTATAGTATTGGGCACATGGTATGAAAGTAACTAAAACTATGAAATGGGCAGTCAGAAGTCAAAACATACCGTGTCGGATTGGTACAATCTTTGCCGTGATATTTGTGCTGACCAATTTGAAAAACCTACGAAAATGGGTGGTGTAGGATTTGTAGTGCAATACGTGCATGCGAATCTTTATTTCAAGGCAAGCGGAAGTATAACCGTGGTCGTCAACGTCTAAGAGATCGTCAACCTAGAGAAGAAATTGCAGAATCAGAATCCAGCAGCTCTGATACTGATACTGATTCTAATAGGTACTGAAATAACTAATCGAAATTATGGTTTACGCGTACGGGGGCCGTAGGAGTTTGGAATGTGTTGCAGACGTGATAATATAGTAGAATGTCGATTTTTTATCGTTCAAGAAAAAGACCGTGCCACTTTGCTTCCAATTATTAAAAGAGAAATTGAGCCAGAGACGACCATTTTCTCAGAAGAATGGAAAGCTTACAGCTGTTTAAACGATCATGGCTATATCCACAATACCGTAAATCATAAAAATAATTGTATTGATCCACAAACAGGAGCTGAAACTCAAACTATGGAATGTTATTGGCGACATATAAAGGTGAAATATGGTATAAAATCGCATGGTGCCACTAATTTGCTGGAAAGGCAGCTTAAAGAAGAATGGTGGCGCTCCATAAATACAACAAATACGTTGGAAACATTCGTTAATGTTATGAAGAATACTTTTCAACTTTAATTAAGAACGTCCATTTACAATCTTCATTTATTTATGAAGCGCCTGGTTTAAAACGAAGTAAGATTTTTTATATAATTATACGAAATAATTTATACGTAAATAGCAATGTTTGTAGATAACATTTATTGTGTAGATAGCATACGACACCGATACCAATATTTCATTCATAAATCTTAAAATCACTATTTGAGCAATTCTCCGGATCGGACCTATCGGGTCCAATTGTGAATTTAAACCATCCAGGAGGGCGTCACCCAAACGTTTAGGAGGGGTCAGTGACATACCCGATACACACGTACACAAGAATTATATACTCGTATATATGAATAAGATATATCATATATTTCAGGTTTCTTTCTTAATTGTACATGTTTAAGACTTCGTTGCATTTAACGAATACGTACTATTAATATTATACATAAAATGGATGGTCTACGTGATAAATGAACAAATTCTGGAAAGAAGATCATGTTTGAGTACATTCAGAGACATGTATTTGGAAGTTATAGAATGTTTACACCAAGTAAATAGATCAATATTTGGTTTGCCGGCTATTGTTGATTTTATTGCAGGAAATGTCGCTGGTATCATTATAAAAATATACGGTTTTATTTTATTCCGTAGAGACTTTATCAATGATCCGTATTTGGTATTTTCTATCATAGACATTTTAACAAAAACAGTCAATATTCTAATATTATACACGATCGGCGATATCACGGAAAAAGAGGTCTTGTATATGATATTTATATTTTTCTGATTTAATGTAAAGTTAAATAGCTTTTATGAATTGAATTATTTTCCACCAATTTACATTATTCTTAGTTACTTCGTAGTGAATAAAAACCAATAAGTATTAAATTTTTCTTAGATAGGTTATCCAATAATAAATATTAAACACAATGCTCAACAATAATCATCAATTTAAGATATTTTGAATAAACCTAACCTGATAAGTAATTATCAGTAAAAAGAAATGATGATCTTTTTATAAAAATTTAAATATTTCAATTTTTGTTTGGTTAGTATTTTCAACTTAATTTTGAATTTAATTTTTGTATTTTCAGATAAATCGGATGAGTGATGTCTTACACCGACGATCCGTAATAGAAAGAAACCCTAGAATTAAACGTCAGGTATAAATCTTTCTCAAATTTACTATGTGTGTTTCAGCTTAAATAAATTATTTTAATCGAATATTTTACACAGATCAAGTTTTT
>NW_019101616.1:0-6805 GCF_001856785.1 Myzus persicae
ATTATTTTGTAGTAAAAATGTAGGAAAAAGTTCATATCTATAGCTAAGATTTGAAAATTGAATAGGTACAAGAAGATTGTCCATAAATTCTGTTTACAATAATAATTACTAAAAAATACGAGGGTAATACCATTTAAAAATGTTACGAATGGCTGAAGTTTTATTTTCACGAAATCAAAAATACAATTTTGAATTTTGTTATAATTAAAATAATAGGTAAGTACCTACCTATACTAGTTGTAGAAGCTTAAAACTTTTACCAAATGCTAAAATTTGTATTTTGTTTTAAATAATTTAAATACTAATAACGCAATAAAAGTTATGCTATTTTATAATTCACACTACAAATTGGACAAATATCCAATATATTCAATTAAATATTACCTTATTTACTTACTAAAAAGGTTACTGTTATAAATTAGATATTATTTACTGTATTAGTAGGTATATTGTATATATTTATTATTGAGTAAGTATCTAAAAATGCAATAAATACAGGTCGCGTAAGTACGCGCGATTATTAAAAATATTACGGCGGCAAAGCGGCATAATGTACGTGTAACGTGTACCTATGCATTTTATATTTACGCGATCCTCCACAGACGAAGGTTAAGAATATAATAATCACCGCTCTGAATGAGCACAATCGTCGGCCGGCCGCCGACGACGAGTGGTGGGCGGGGCTTAAACGTCGCGTGCTTGCGCATCGCGAAAACACCTAACAGCGCGTTCTCTCGGTCATTGTATACGTTTCGCTTTCGGTGTGGCGTCCTCTTAAGCGCGTACATACAAAAAAGGAGGTTCTATTTTATATAGTAGTATGATAGTATGATATGATATGATATGTTATGATAAGACAGAAATAGTGTTGCAGGTTTCTACCATTATTTCATTATTTCTTTTTTTTTTCATGTACATAAATACTTTATACTTACATACATGACAATAAATTACTATTAGTATAATATGGTAATTTAAAATTTTAATTATTTACCCACTTTGTCAGACATAACATAACAAATGTTTGGGAAAAATGGCCTAGTTCTTGTCAAAGAGTATTAGAACTTAGAAGACACAAGAGCTATGCACCGTTACGATAAACAATATAAAAAGTGGATATCCATAAAAAAAATGTGTATTTTCATACATCTTTTGGTTCCAAGCTCATTTATTTCGTTTACACAAATAAAAACATGATGCTACTATTTCAGTCAAATAACATTAGATTCACTTACGTATATGAACTGGAAAAAAAAATATTTTTATACTATTGTTACAAAATTCATGTTATAAAATATGATAAGTTATGATTAATTATGAATTGTATTTTTGCATGACTTAAAATTATTTGGTAATTAGGACATGGTTTTTCCAATACATTTACAGTACTTGGATTAAAAGACGTATGTGGTTATGACTAACCTAACCTAACCGACACACCGACACTGTTTAGTCCCGAACTTTCAACAGCCCGTCCAATGTATTGTTTAAATATAGGTATAGTGGTTCGAGTGAACGTGATTCGTAGTCTGTGTTCGGTTTGTATTTTTTTGAATAAATCAAAATACATTTAGTAACTGCAAAAATCAGTTGTTGTCATTTTTATATGTATCATTGGATTATTGTTTATTAATTATTATGTCAGAGCCAAAACGTAGTGTATTTTCAATAATGAAATGAACACTACTTGTTGATCCCAATTATTTTGAATTATTTGTGTAATTATTTTTAATTTAAGCCACCAGTTATACTAACTAGATCCAAGTGTCTACTACCACAATCAAGTTAAATGTGGCAAATATAATTACTTTTACTGTTTAAAAACCGATTATGGTTATACCGATACTTTAATCGCTCATGTCAGAATCTTATACTTAAAAGATTATTTTAAGCAAAATTACATAATTATGTCCCTATTAAATACAAAAAAAAATAATTATTATACGTACGGTCTTCGACTGTAAATTACGATGTATTCATATATTATATATGTATTTATGACCATGAACCTACATACTTTCCATTAAAAGATTGTAGTCATATGTTTTATCATAATTAAAGTTATGATTCTATATTTTTTTTATACCAATTGTATTCAAGAAGAATATAATAAAATTAAAAAAATTAATAAATATTCGGTAATATATATTATATTATAATAAAGTAAAATTTGGTTAAAAAAATTAAACAATGACCTAAAAAAAAAAATGGTTTTTAATGAAGGAAACGTTGTTAGTGGATGAGACATGTGCCTTGAATATATTATGAAGATCACTGTGTACCGTGTTTAATGTTTATATAACAATGGAAAACCACTGATATAAGGTATACAGCAAACATATGAAAGCCGTTCACTCGTTATTCATTTCTTCATTTCTTCATTTTTTGATTTAGTTCCAACTAGTTTTGAATTTTTTTATTTTTTATTTTTCCAGTGGATGAGAAAGTACAAATGAACAAAAAAAATGTACTTACAGATTTCAACTGCAAAAAATATATATTTATAATATAATATGATAATCATTAATAATAATACAGTATATACAATTTGAAATTTATAAAGACGTCCAATTTTTAGAATCCATTTTGTTTCTTTACTGAAAATGTATGAAATATTAATTCTGATATGTGAATACAGTAGGGTCTCGATAATCCGAACGAGATTGGGGAGAGGGGTCGTTCAGATTAGCGATTTGTTCGGATTACCTATGGCTTAGAAAAAACATCATTTCATTGTAATTTAAATTATGAAATTTTATTTTTATCTTTATTAATCATATAAAAACTCATAATTTCAAAAGACAATGAATATATAAAAATATTAATAATCATAATAAACATAATCGAAAAATTGTATTACCGGAAAATATTATTTATAAATACATATGTACATATTAGATAAGATAAGATAATTCCCAAGCCCGTTCGGATTACCGCATCTTTCGGATTAGCCTGTGTTCGGATTATCGAGATCCTACTGTATTCATAATAATTTATTAGGTATACCAAACCTACCCTAACGTAACCTTGAAACATTTTAATTGAAAAATAATTGCTCTGAAATATCTGCTAATAGAAGTACAAAAAACCGTGCAGGGACATTTTCTGTAGATTCATCGATTTGTAAGTAAGTATACACGATTCATGGTATATTCTATTCAAATGTGATTCGAAGTGCTTAATACATATCATGTGTGATGCAATGGAACGATAACAGCAACATGCCAAAGCCAACTTACACTTTACTAAGCTATGATATTAATCTAGTCTGTGTTATTATGGTTAAATATCATAACTAATATCTGGTTATTGATAAGTATGGTATATTTGTATGGTATATTAGTATGGTCAAATCATCATAATATAATGATGAAAAACATCAAAACCATGGTAGATATGGGTATGATTTAGGATATCGTGATCAATAAAAACCTTACAACATATAAAATTAATTATCGAACGTCTGGCAACGTATCGCTAGATGGGAGAGTGAGCATAGAAAACAGAGAATGATTGAATAAGTGAAACGTATATTATGCTGGTGCACGTAGCTATCTTTCTCGTTGAACCCCACTATTTCACTGCAGCAGTCATTTTTCGTGGTTTAGTCCCCTCCAACACCTCCGTAAGAAAGCTTCGATTTAAAAAACAATACAAATTTTACGTACCAAGATATCCTAAAAAAAATAAAATAATAATAAATAACTGTAGAAAACAATATTTTACAGAATATGCTATTTACAAAATATACCATGAGAAACGATTCGCATAGACCATAAAGTATAAAACTAATTACTATAACTAGCACACAAATACGTAATAAAACGTAATAAAAGAAAAACCAAAAATTAAGTACTTATTACTGCTCTTCTTTCTGAAAAATCTATAAGAAGATGGAATAATAGTAAGTTGACAACATATTAATAACCATTTACAATTCACGGCTACAAATATATTTGATTATGATTTTATTGAGATATATCTATATCTTATCTTGACTAATCCATTGTACTTTAGAAGAAACTTTCTAAAGATTTTGTGACTATTTTGTAATTGAATGTTGGACGTTTTACGATTAAACTGTTTGTAATTTGTATGGAAGTTCAAAGTTAATTTGTTAGGGATGTGTATTATGGACTATGGTTACTTACAAGTTACAACAATACTATCAACATAATCACACGTCGTGACTTATATACCTACTAAGTTATACTATACACGGATATTAAAGATACTTGCAATGTGTCTCTTGAAGAAGTGACCTGACGGAGTCATGATATGATAGTATAACACAGAGGTATTCAAACATTTTCATCATACGGCTCCTTTAAGTCTTCACAAAATGTTGACGGCTCCCAAATTATAAATGACAAAAAAATCAATGTTTATATGAATGTAATTTATATTTATAATTTATTTTTATTATTTATTTACCATATTACATGTATAAAAAAATTAAAGCTATACTTAGCGAATGATTGTTGTTGTTGTTGTTGTTCAACGTTTCGGTGTACCTCAATGGTAAAAGTAAACGTTTTTCGTAAGAATATTTATTGGTTTTCAATTATACTACGCGGCTTCCTTCAACAACTCCCTCGACGCGCCTGGGAGCCGCAACGCACAGTTTGAATACCTCTGGTATAGCACATTGAGTGCCACAATATTTATGATGGGTATTTAGTAAATAGTAATATTATCCGGGCCACTCTCTGTGAAATTGTTATTTAATTAATACTACTAAATTTATTATTTTCAGTACTGCCAGTACAAATATATGTTATTGTTCCGGCGAGGAAAAGGCTTAACAGTGGACTGTATAATTTTTATATTTGGTTTTATTTCAGTGTAAAACAATGTTATAATTTTTAAGTAGATTTGTGTATGAAGTCTATCTGTGCAAGTCTGCCTAGGTAGGTCTTGCTGCAGAAGGCTCCGTTGAACACACTGGTGGATTTAGTGCTCCGCACTCGTATTTATAGCCTGGTCTCGCCGCGGCGTCATCGCAGGAGCCGCCCATGAAGTGTCGTTGGTTGGTCGTTGGGCGTGGCTGAACGGCGGAGATAACGCTGGTTAGCTGCTGCTCTCGAAGCCGCGCCCACAACGTTCTGTTATTGCATGTTTATTTATTCGTTTTTACCGAATACGCGGGTCATCAATAAGATTGAGCAATTATGTAACTGTACATTATTGCAATCGGTGTCCCTTGTGACCGGACCCATCTGACCTGCGCTTTACATAATAAATAGATCCGGCCGATACAGTCGTACGCCAAACGACGTCAAACGAGCTTGGTGCAGCGTTTTATTCGTGACGATCGACCCACGATGTGCCGACCGACTGTATTCCGAATCTCATCATATTATGCAAACAATAGTTGGCTGACTGCCCAGTGTGATATCATTTTTACATAATTATAATACCATTAAGAAATATTATAGAATAGATAATTTTATACAAGAATAATTATGGTGCCATCGAAAAATACTTCACATGGCGCGAACGTATTTCCCCCCGGCAGACTAAGGTTTTCATGTTGAATAGGTAGCATTGCTAGTTTTGTAATTGGCCACTTCACAGTGCTGCCCCTTGTTTTGATAGTAGCCACTCGGATCAGCCCATCAGTTCCCTGATGTAGCTGATTGATCCTACCTAAGTGCCAGTCCAGGGGTGCTTGGTGGTCCTCCTTTAGTATGACCAAATCTCCTATTTTGAAATTAGTCATGGGCCTTGACCATTTGGGTCGTTGCTGAAGAGAGTTAACATAGTCACGGCTCCAGCGCAGCCAAGATTGCTAAAACATTTTCTTGAACCAGGTTCCATCTGCGTCTAGGACAATCTATCGTCGGTTCATAGAGCAGGGTTGGCTCCGGGAACGTCGTTAACGTACGTCCAATTAGAAAGTGCCCTGGTGTTAATGCCTCTAGGCAGTCAGGATCGGTGGAAACTGCCATTACGGGCCCTTGAATTCAACACTGCTTCAATTTGCACTAGTACTGTGTGTAGCTCCTCAAATTAAGCATACTGTCTCCGATGCATCTTCGTAGATGGTAATTTGTTGATTTAACTCTGGCTTCCCATAGGCTTCCAAAATGGGGGGGGGGGCCTGAGGAGGAATAAATCGCCAGTATATTCCTTCTTGGTGTGAGTATTCTAATATCCCATTCCTTAGAGAATTATTGTTTAGGAACTCACCCATTATTCTGTTGGCTCCGATAAAATTTATCCTATTATCGGAATGGATTTGAATCGGCTTGCCTCTGCGAGATATGTATCTGCGCAATGCTGCTAGGAAGGTCACGCTAGTGAGGTCTGACACCAATATTCTAGGTGGATGGCACGAGTGCTAAAGCAAACGAAAAGTGCCACGTATGCCTTGGTGAGGACCCCGCTCCTTGTTCCTCCATGCCTTATGGATATTGGACCAGCGCCTGTGACATGAAATGCTGGGGATGGGTTTACCCCGGCGGATAGCAAGGATCCCATCAATTGAGTAGCTGCTTTGATGTTCCACCCGTAACACTTCATACACTTGTGCGTGTGAAGACGCACTGCACTTCGCCAGCCGAACATCCCATATCGCCGCTGGAGTGAAGCCAAGAGGTGTTGGGGTCCAGCGTGCATCAATCGTCGATGCTCGTAATCGACTAGCAGCCTTGTGAGTGAATCACCGGCATTGAGTATAATGGGGTGGCGTTCATCATAACTCGCATGCGCATGTTGTAACCGGCCACCAACTCGCAGAACCCAGCTGCATCAATGAATGGAGTCAGAAACCTCAGCTTGCTGCTGGTTTGGATATGCTGAC
>NW_019101617.1:0-6617 GCF_001856785.1 Myzus persicae
CCAATCGTCCAATATCGCATGTTATATTAACAAGTTTTTTTAAACTTTTTATCCACTAATTATTTAATTAATTAATAAAAATATCGAAAATCGGGCTTCTTACGTTTCTAGATAAAATTCTCCTCTACAATTTTTATAATAGGTATTTTTACTGTAAACTGCTTCAATAAGCCGTATTATTTGAAGTACGAAACCATGTTTTACGGTCGATTTTTTTCTACTGTGACGGCCTCTTAACATCTGAATAAATATTCAGTATCCAAAATTAGATATGTCAAACATTACGCTTCTTGAACACAATATGTCTTCATTATTTCCAGTCTTTGTTCAATCGACTTCGAAATATCACTAAATCATTTTTCATATTAATTCATACTTGTAAGTAATATAACATTACATAGTAAAGTACAAAAAACTAGTTGGTAACATGTCGGAATACGTAATTACATAATATTTTTTACCAATTTAAATGTATGCTTCATATACGTGATCCACCACACTTTCAAAATATTTGTCATTTCGGAGAAAAAATATAAACGATATGAATATTAATATTAAATATAGGCATCTGAATGTAGTTCGTATGTAAATGACATAATATATTATATTCAAACACCTATAATAGGTACAAATATACAATTCTTAAACCTATGTTCGATTGTCGTTTAGGTATGGTATCTATATGCACCTATGTAACTCAAATACCTAAGTTAAGATTTATTGATATGTAATGCGGTGTATGATTTAAAAAAATATAAAAATAAAAACACTCATTTACACAAAAAAAATTTTAAGGAAACTCTCACTTTCTTAGCTCTTAAATACATTTATTAAAAAGAATCATAGGTAAACATAAAAAAAAATTCAACTAATAAACATAACAGAAGTAAAATATTAGGGTGGTAGTTTCTACAACTATGTTCTTATTACTTGAACCCGATAGACTACTTTTAAATAATTATATATTTTAATGCTTATATGGTGTCAAAGCCATGAAATATTTATATTCGTCACTGTTTTCATTTTTTTTTTCCCCCATTTTTGTATTATACCAATTGTCCTGCTAACCCTATCTAAACGATCACACTAATAAAAATAACAAATAGATTTTTGAAGAATTATGGACGATTGTAAGAGGTACGTTCATTGACTTTAATTTTGAATTGAAACTTTATAACCTGTTAGTAGAATTTACAAAGTTACCACTATTTTATGTTAAACCGGTGACTTTAATATTCTTCCCGGATATCATGGCAATTGTAAAATTGTTGTTAAATAATTTTTCGCCTGATGTGTAACTTTTCCTAAGAAAATGCCGCTATACATACCCTGATATTAATTTTCTATTTTGCAGAAGCATATAACAGAAATAATATAAATGTATACATTAATACATAATTTTTCACAGGTTATTGCCCTATTAAATGTGGAATGTGTGGAATATTCAAATGACAAAACTATAATGCCTATTGGCCTTATATTACTAATATTCTAACTAAAATATTTGTACATATTTTTTGCTATCATATGCACATCACTATATGGTCTTTGGGCCCTTACCTGCATTGTTAAAAAAATAAAATATCTAAATTATCTTCTGTTTATTTATTTTTTTTTATGCAAATACATCTGTATTCTGTACCTACATATTTTTTTCCAGTTAAAATCTGAAATGGTGCCATTACATAATACTGTAAGTAATATTAAAATTATAACCTCATATTTGTTTATTCTCTGTAAAAGGTTTAAATTATCTCTGGGTAACGGCAGGTAATAATGGGCACCTAAAGCTAGTTTAATATAAAATTGGGCTAAAACTAAAATTACCTATCAATAATTACGAAAATCATCAACTAGTAATTAATCTAAGCATGTTATCCATATTTTATTTTATTTTCTCAGTATGTTTACTCCCAGCGATTATTATGCCCAAAGTAAAAATCGCAGGGAGTTAACTTCACTGGTCACATCGGTTTCCTATTTTTTACGGTTTTGGTTTTGACTTTAATACCGGTATCCAATTTATTTTGATTTTAATTTTAAATTTTAATCCCGGTATCCAATTGCTCAGGGTTTCCGTTTTGACTTAGATAAATTTATCCAAATTTTTTCAGTTCCGGTTTTGATTACGGTTTCGGTTTTGGTTTTAAAACGATTTACACCGGTTTCTGAAATTGATTTTTTAAACTGTTTCAAGCCCTGGCTAATTGTGGGGAAAAAAATGTTGAACTTCAAAATGATCCAGGCTAGTGCAACGTACTTTCATAACACGTCCACAGACTATGTTAAGTATTAAATATTAGTAACGGGAATTCCTGGAAATCACTCTAGATATGATTTTTAAAACATATACTACAACAAATATTGGTCTATAAAACGATCACAAAATAGGAATTTTCAAACAAGCCCTACTAAGTTGTAGGTAAATACTATTTCAATAATTTAAATTTAAATGTTTAATTGCTGTTGAGTCTTTTAACTGATCAAAACAAAAAAACATTTATTTTATACATAAATGTAATATATTATTTATGTGCAACAATAACAATCATTTATTATATTATTTAAGTTTAACATTAACAAATTAAAATATTTTGGATCACAAATTACGTTATTCCAATAGTTATCACTGTATTATAATATTGAATTCATCTCAAAAGACAATTTAAATGTACTTCAAAAATAGACACATAGTTGCCGAATATTACTGATCCGGTGTGTATACAAGAATATATAATAATTTTGTATCTGTGAGTAAGTGAATTTCGTTCATAGATCCGTGGTGAATGGTGATACTAGAAAGCTCTATCTGTTAGATATTGTTCACACCATATTATTATAGAACTATATAGACGTGAAAAATGGTGTTCTGAATCTATGACAGTTGAGATATTAAAAACAAAAGTAAATATGAATGCAAATATCGTGTATTACTATAATGTGTGATAGAATCATGGAAAACTAAAAGTTAAATGTTAGAACTTCCTAAAAATAACTTTTTCTGCCTTTTTTCAATTTAGGATATAGTAACAACTAACGGGTTTCGAGAGTCTTTCGACTTAAATTTGATGATTATTTAAGTAGATACTAATCGATGATAACTTATGAATTATTTTCCAGATAATATCTATTACAATGTTAAATAGTGATTATAAAAATAGAATGGGTAACTAATTAGTCTAGGTTTTTGATACTTAATCTATTACCCATGGGCTTGTAACAATAATATCACTTTGATACCCTTAGCCGGGCATTCATATAAGCATTTTAGACGTATGTAATGAGGATCAGTGAATGTGTGAACGCACACCTACAATTCAAAACTCTGCCGACTGTCAGCTGTCCACCCGCGTAACCACATTTCAGATCCACCTGACGTTGATAAAGAATCTTAAAAGAAGTGAACCTACAATATACATCTTTCAACCTATGAAATATTAGAACACATTTTCATAATGATTGTATAGATATTATGTGGCTGCAGTGAATGTTAAAATATAACGAAGTACAAATAAATGTGCTATAAATAAATAATAATATGCATTATAAATCAACAAATATCCATTACATGTGGAATCAAATTTTAATAGATAAAAACGTCGAAATATTATGCAAAATATAATCTTTGTTATTTTAACTAAAATGATCTAAATCGGGACAGTTCTCATAATATTAAAAAAAACTCGTTCCAATATATCATATTATATGGATACCTATCCATATAAATCCGGTTCCTAAAATACACAGTCGATTGTGCGACACATTATGCCAAACTAATTTTGCAGTTGAACACACAATTATTATAATCCCCAACTTTGCATACTTAAGTCATCTACTCAAAAATCCAGCATCACACGACGAAGTCCTCTATTAAAACTCGTCAATTATTTTTTAATTTTACCAAACAAATTGGTTTAGATAAAAAACTGTAATCACACATGTACATAACATCATATGTCACACACGTGTTCTATAACCCTACAGTAACCCTACAGCAGTAACCCAACAATCCCAGAAACCCCTGGCTAATAACCACGTAGTTGATGCCATGCACAATATTAATAATAATAAAAAAAAAACCTCATATGTTCTTTTTTCCTTTTTTCTCAGATATTGTATAAGTACATTTAGTTTGTAAATAACACTATAGAGCAGAGGTTCTCAAACTGTGGGTCGCAATTATACTTTTGGTGGGTCACGCTATTTTTTAAGTAATACAAAAATATAATCATCTATTACTTTTCGTTGATGTTCAAAGTTCAAATTCAGTTTTATCGTCAATCCTTATCTGTGAGTGTGACAATTACGAGTTTACCAGCGGCCGTGTCAAATACTATATATTATACTTGTTATACTTTTTTTTCGTAATTACATAAAATTTAATAAAATAGTTTAATTTTCTGTTGTATGGTAAAAAAAAAGTCATTCATTGATATTGTGGGTCGCCATATTTTAAAAAATTTTCAAAATGGGTCGTACAATTAACAAGTTTGGGAACCTCTGCTATAGAGTATAGGCTAGTAATCGATGTAAATACTAATTGAAGACTTAATTTAAATAAAAAATAAATACATACATATATTTAAGTTGTTATTCGGGTAGGAGTGCATACATCTTGCGTTAACTGACTTCTAGAATGGGTAGGCCATGTATATGGCAGGCCGTTGGAAGTATGTTGAAAGTAGCAATGACATAATATATGGTGAGGGGAAAAGAACCAATAGTGGGGAAGATGGATGGAAAGTGCCAAGGAACTATTCGAAGAAATTCGAGTAGGATGGGAGCAAGCAAATGATAGAGATCGTTGGAAGGAAATAGTTTTGGCCCCAAAGAGGAGCATAAATTGCTTGTAAAGCAATAACAAAAGTTATATGCGTAATATATATTAGGAATTGATAATAGGTAGACAATACCATTAACGATATACGTTATATTATGTTGAATTATTTTTGACCGAAACCATCACATTTATTTCAGTATGAGGTATTATAATAGTATGTATTTATAATTAGAAACATCTTTTCAATTTTAATGAGATATAATATTTATAATTGTACTCAACAATTTAATTTATATTTATCTAGAAACGATGTTAAAGACTCTCTGAAAAAATGAACCATATTTATTTGGTGCAGTGTTAAATTCACAGAAACCATCTTCTGTAGAATCGGCTGAAAAATAAATTAATATTATATTTGTGAAGTTTAGTCATTGGAATGCCTGAATGTTCTTTCACAGACGCGTAACTCAATTTTTTTACGTATAAATAGATCATTTTTGAGCTCCCAAGACAAACAGAAAAGAATTTGATTTAAACCCATTTAATGTGATTATTTTTACCATAAAAATATTGAAATTTTCATCTACGTTATACGAAATTTATTTTTAAAAATTCCCGATTTTAATAAATCAAACCTAAACTTTTTACAGAGACAGAAAAAATTTCTCAACATACCTATATTAATAAGATTAAATAAATAAAAAACACAAAATACCTAAAACATTACTAAGCACTATTAATACATACGGTTATTCAACTTATATTCCAAGACCATATTTCTAACATCTGTAAAAATTAACTATATTGCGACAGCTTTCTATTGTATTTTGTACACGAATATACCAGAAACTCTGTTTTATTAAATGTTAAACATTCAGAAAAATCAATGAATTATTGTTGATGCGATGAAAAAGTTTGATTGAATCTCAACATTCATTTGAATGATATGTACACCACTTATTGGGTTTAGGACATTTCGCCGCCACCCGACTCGCCGCCTACATTTCTCGAGTTAAAAATACCACCACAACTCGTACCAGAATATACCAGAGATCCAGCAGTGACACCACCAAAAAGAAATAATTTACAGTGATGCCTTGTTAGCGGCACTCGTCGCTACGCTCCTCGGCGCCGTCGCTCCGCTCCGCAAATCGAAAATATCCCTCGACCTCACCACCTAAAATTGGTCACAGTGTAACCGCTTTTATACCATAGAACAACCACTCTTATTATTCAAAAGCTTATCACTACCGAAACGATGGCAGCGAGAACGCTTGGCGGTGAAACGGTGGCGACGAGAAGAGTAGGTTCGCCACTTATTATCTTACTTATGTTGTTATATGACGTTCATTTATCCGTCGATTTTCAAACTTATAGGTATATTCTGCATATTTAATATTGTCGAAGTTATTAAAAATTATATTTTCTTTCTTAAGCTAATGGGTCATGACAAATGATGGCGCTATAAGTCCTTCTTGGAAATTTGGCTTCATGTGGCATATCCTTTTGTATACAATTTCCTAAATATCGAATTTCAGATCTATGAGTGTGATAGACTTAGCTGCGAATCACTCATACGTGGCCGAATAATGTAATTTTACAATATCCATTGACATAAAAATAAAAAATAAAAAATGTCAGTTTCGTTGAATATTGGGTTATCGATTTAACCAAACGTGAAATGTTATCAAACTTTATAAAATATAAAAATACAGTTTTTTTAAAAATAAATTACATTTACATTAATTTTACAATTACATCAATATTGTATAATATAAACTTAAATTGCAATTGTATGTTGCGTTGTTTATAGTTTATACAAATCAAAATAATAGAT
>NW_019101618.1:0-6557 GCF_001856785.1 Myzus persicae
ATTATGATGAGACGATGAGAGAGCAACATTGTATTGATATTCAAGAATTTATAAATTCTCAAGAACAGAATGAAATAATTGAACAAGATATCAGTAGAATTAGATCTTCTAATAATAGATCTTCCACAGCAGCAATATCACTTCCAAATAAATTTACAGAATATTTTAATTCAAATAAAGGTTCTGTATCCTGGAAAAATAAATACACTGTATAATAAAATTAATAAATAATAAAGAAATGATCAATTAATAACTATTTTAAGTACCTACTTAATTATTATATTATTATTACTATCGTGATTTATATAGAGTAGAAAATAATAAAATATAATAAATGAAATAATAACATAATATTATAATAAAAATATAAAGACCGGGTACTTTTAGAATATCCGATATTTCTGTTCATCGTTGTTCCTGTAAGTTTCTGTTTCTATAATTTTTCTTTTTGTAATCATAAAGAGACTGATGTTCTTGGACTAATGATATTAAATTTTCGAGGTTCATTTCATGCTCAATCGACATTTTATAATCCTATTGAATAAAATAATGTGCAATCATAGATATTAAAGAACTCTGCAGTGCTATGTGACACTTATCATTTTTTTAATATTCACTGCTCGAAAAACTTTATGTGGAAATCCTTGATTAAAATAAGTAAAATAATGCTTCAAATAAGTTTTTTAAGTTGCATAAACATATTTTGAACTATTATATTATAGTTAAAATATTTAGTTTGTACAAATGTTATGGATATTTATATTTTTTTCATAAATTATTACTTAAAAATAAAAACAACAAAATCAAATAAATGTTTTCAATGCAAAATTACGTATTTCAGTACTTATAGATATAGTGTATGGTGTATAATATATAATATATAATGTATAATTACCTTTATATTGTAGACAATTTAGCATAAATAAATAATATTTGGCATAATTTTGATATCCCTTCCATCGACAATACAGCTGATACCTACTACAAACGCTTCCACGCTAAACTTCAAGATATTCCCAACCAACTAATCAATGAGCTAGCTTCACTAACACTTCCAGGTAACCCAACCAGACGCCTCAAGAGGAAATGGTGCCGTGATTTGAAAACTTAAGTTAAAACTTATAATTCTAAGAGGTGTCACAAATGTGTGATTTCCTCCTCATGTTATTTCTTTGTCAACTGTGTAAATATTATTAATATTACTTATTGTACAAAAATGTATAGATTGTAATTCTCCAAATAAAGTCAATTATTTAAAAAAAAAAAAATGTTGATATAATTATCCAGTGACTGATTGACAATGACTAATGAAAATAGCACACGTTCTATTTCAATAAAACAATATTAGTCATGAATAAAGACAAAAATGTTTTGTTTTGACTACGCTTTATCAGTATGCGTATTTTCCATAAAATATAAAGGTTTTATTTTTGATTAGTCATAATAAAGCGACTTTAGTCGCTTTGAAGCAGTTTTGCTTTACCAGTATGCGGTCACCCTTACACAATGTCTGTAGGTAATTCGTTACAAAAACAATTATGTATGTAAATACTATAAACATTATACACTGTCGAAGTAACAACATTTTTTGCATTTAAATTGAACCCAACAGTAGGCTGTACGCCTGTTCTACTGTAGCTGTAGGTATACATATATTATTATGTAATGTGCAAAAATATAAAATAATTTTATAATACGCATTAATTTATTATAATACTTACTGTAGCCGATCTTAAAAATGGAGGGTATCTACTATCTACATAATAATACCTAATTAATATGTAGGGAACATACTTGTACCCTTAATTTTTTTACGAAAATTATTCATTTGTGCCTATATTATTGTGGGATTATGAGTTAGTGGTGAGGTTTAGCTTTAGTGCGGTGCTAATAAACCTTCTCTTTGGGAGATTCAATATTTCAGTAAAAGTATAGGTATCTGGTATATATTATGAATTCATTAAATTCTCCTTCATAAAACAAAATGTGTGCGACAAACGACTATAACTTTCGAGTTATTAATTATTATTATTAATACATGTATATAATAATACATTTTAACCTGTATGATTTTAAACATAAGTTTATCTTATGAAAATTGTTTTTTTTTACTTATTATTCTATCAATATATATTTATATACACATATTTAAATACAATAAATAATATGTATAACAAAAAATAAAATGATACGTACAGGCTACAATGATACAAATGTAAGATGTTTTTAGTTGTACTTAACCTATTATGTATAAATTCAAATTTCAATTTTCACCCATTATATCTCTACATAAATTACATCTTTAAATTAAAATGTATAGCCATCATATTATATTATTATAGTTATAAGTACCTACTTAAATATTATTACAGTACACAGGAAGAACGATCGCATTCGTAAAGGTACGATTTTTGTATCTCATACATATTCTAAGGTTTTAATAAAATCACTGTAGCTCCCTCCTGGGGAGGAATTCTATTGGGTTCAAAATCAATTTCCAACTTCGTGCCTTTCCACCCCCACCTCCCGTCACTCGTTGGTAGTTGATGAGTTTTTTTCACAAAATATATTTTATTCGAAACGCCGACGTGCACTCTTTCTGCATCGCGGCATTCACACGGTAGGCACTGCTAAACTACATTATTATTATGCATGTTACATGTATATATATATTTATATATAATATAATCGCACAATGCGTGTATAATATTTGCAAGTATATAATATATATATATAGGTATACTATATTTATTATACACGCCTAATCGAGTCAGCAAAAATCCGCGGCGTCCGATGTATTATATTGTATTATAACTCGCTTATACGATTTGTGTCCTGCTTTATATACTTATACATATATATAGATGGGCGATTGTAAACTCCGCCAGAATATCGGTCAAGATAAAAAGTTAATAAAAGGTCTATCGTCTATGGTAAACTCCGCCATTTTTTTTTTACCTGGTCAGTGCGACAGTGCTCACATTGCCACGTGCCTTCTCACATTAAATACGTTTACATCTATTTTGATGATATATGTCAAAATTGATAAAATATTGTCAAGGTTAGATCGATTCAAATTATTAATAATTTTATCTTCATATTATCTGAAATCAGGATTTTCAATGATGATATCGGCAGTATAGGTAAGGTATACGTAAAGACGTATACTTTGACGAACATTACGAACATTACGAACATTACGAACATTCGTAGTCTGCGTGTCTCCGTGTTTATTTCCGATATTTCCGATACTTCTGAAATTTGTATGTGTCCGAACGAAATATGTCGAAAGTAATAATATAAAATTAATTACTGGCCAACGAGGCAATATATTGGTTGTATTTAAAAATTATAAGTATAATAAAAATATAAAATACGCGTCGGGTGAAATAAAATGGAGGTGCAATAACAAAAATTGTAATGCATTTATAAAAACTGTTGAAGCTGAGCAGCGCATAATATTACTTTAACACATTTTGCAAATGATACTCACATTACTTTATGCCTTCCAATTTCAATCCAAACACTAGAAAGACAAGAAATAAGTAGTTGTGTAAAGAGGAAAGCGGTGGAAGATATTCGTGATAAACCGGGTAAATACTTTCCTCTTTACACAACTACTTATTTCTTGTCTTTCTAGTGTTTGGATTGAAACTATTATGATTTTTTATGCTATGATTTAAATATTGATATGATATGATATGATATTATATTTAAATTTTTTTTAATAATATATCATATTAATTTTATACTAGTATTATTTATACTACTATTTGATTTTCTTCACTGGCGGAGTTTACATGAACTCAATTTTACCTGTTTTTTTTCTGGCGGAGTTTGATGTATAGTTAAAAAGCTGAAATGGCACTTGCAGTCAGTTTTGTCTATCGAGTCAGTTTGATGGTGAAAAAATAACACTCGAGATTATAAGAATAATATAATATTACGTAATTCAACGTGTTTGTAATATACTGATTCGCTTACACATGAAACTCGTTTATGAGTTTCCACTCTTCTCACACTATGTAACTATGGAAGTTGTCGTGTTTTTAATTGGCGTAAGCGCACAAAACAAATAATAATAAAATATTTTGACCTGAATCGAGTTAAGGTTTCTGAACTTTTACTTTTTTCGTAATATAATAACAATATATACATAGATATCCATTATATATTGTTAAAAAATATAGAGATAAATAGTATTATTATGACGTAGGTGTAGTTAGAAAAATACGACGCAAATTATTTTAGATAAATAAAATATAATTGATAATTGTTTCCTGTAAATAATTATTATAATACAACTGAGGACGTAGGAATAAGTGACATGGAGGTACAATTTGTCTCGAGTATACCTCGTCATTGAGTATGTGATAAATTAAAATTCAATGATACATTATTGCATAATATCGAAAACTGTTCTAAGCATAAGCATATAATAATTTAATAAGTTTATTTTATGAAATATTTATATTGCTATTAAAGTAATTTATATCACAATTAGTAATCATACGGTAGGTTGAATTCATTTTTGCTGAAAACATTGCCTTTGAAAATTTCATTGTGTGTACCTATATTGTAATTAAATAATATGTGTTAAAAGTTTTAAGCACCCACGAAAAATACTTCTGAAGTACAATAAATAATAACTAAAAATCATTATTTTCCGTCTTAATATCAAGTTTCTAAAGTTTCTTCCAAATGTTAACTTAAAATGTCTAGAATATTTTGTCGAATACTGCAGGTTTTGATTAAAAATTCCCGTTTTTAATTTTTTTTGAGGGGGGGGGGGTGATCTTGTGGCTGCGCCATACTTTTTACGTGATACAATATTATGCTTGTTGGAGTGTGTACTCATAATAATATATTATAAAATCACTTCATGAGTATATATCGATCGAATTCTATCTTTATAATCTTGTAAGTATTGTTAACGAGAAAAAATAAGTAAATCCAAATTTTTGTTTATTTATTTAAGTTTAATATTATGTGAGTTCAGAGGATAATTTTTTTTAAGGGGTTATCTCTTAGAGGTCATAGCCACTGCAGCACAGATACTCCAGCCCCCTCAGTTGAGCTTATGTCGATAATCTATATCCATTGTTCATTATTATATTGATTATTTGTATATTTGGGTGTTGACCAGTTGCCCACCAAGGCTATTATCGCGATTTTAAAAATATACCAGTTGCCCCCAATCAAATGTACCAGTTGTCCCCAATTGAATGTACCAGTTGTCCCCAATTGAATGTACCAGTTACCCTCACATGTTAATACATACACAATACAATATATAGCTCGTAAAATAGGGGAGGTAAATATGCAAGTCATAAATAAAATATAAATTTCAAAATTATAATAATTTGTCAACATAACATGTAATTTTAGATGCGTCTGAGTGGATATAATCATCGAAAACGTATGAATTGTTAATTAGTATGTTAAAATAAAAATGCTCTGGCTTTAAACTTGAATTCAATCCGTCAATTATTGTATCCGNTGCAAGTCATAAATAAAATATAAATTTCAAAATTATAATAATTTGTCAACATAACATGTAATTTTAGATGCGTCTGAGTGGATATAATCATCGAAAACGTATGAATTGTTAATTAGTATGTTAAAATAAAAATGCTCTGGCTTTAAACTTGAATTCAATCCGTCAATTATTGTATCCGATAAAATAAATATAAAAACAAAAATATTAGCAGATTAGATTTTGTAAAATCGGTTAGTAATTATTATAACAAAACATAATATACTTTTGAATTTTATACTATTTATATGTTGACAAATTATTATATTTTGATTGTGTACTATTTTATATTAACAAATAATTATAATTTTTAATTTTATATTTTATTTATGATTTGTATATTTACCTCCCTTATTTTACGAGCTATATATTGTATTTGTGACTTGTGTATATATAAACATGTGAGGGAAACTGGTACATTTGGTTGAGGGTAACTGGAACTTTTTCCTCTAGGTAGTTTGGGGGGGATTTGGTATAAAAAAAGGTACTTTTGGGGGCAACTGGTACATGCCCGCAGATGTTAGTTAAAAGTTAAATCTTTGAGGTACGTATTAATATGACATAAATACGCATACATGGATTAAATATGGTATCTGGCTGCAATCGAATAAAATAATAATATCTTGGACCATAGCAATGAGATTTGTTTATTTAAATACCAAAGTTGTAAAAATAAACTACGGATATTCACTATGAAACCGGGCACACGAGAGGAAAGACGCTAGCTGTGTTAAAAATCATCGGTTAATGTCAGTGGAACCAAAAAGGAGCTTAACCAGACAAACTGTATCAAGGATGAATAGAGGACTATAGCGGCGGGCTGTCGGACCAGGTCAGCCATGCGGCCTTCGCGGAGACCAGGCTACGTTCTCGTTGGGACCTCCAAGATAACTGAGAGCTGTGTACTACAACAATGTGGCCGAACGCGAATCAGCCGGCGGAGTAGGAGGATGCGAGCTCAACGGCGATAAACATAAACTTGCAGCAGCAGCCGCCGACAGAGGATCAGGATCAGCGGGGC
>NW_019101619.1:0-6786 GCF_001856785.1 Myzus persicae
AAAAATGTTCTAAAGAAATGTCTTCTCTCGTTAAGAGGATGAAAGAGCATTTGGTTAAATGCCAAATTGATGTTGAAGTTGTGGAAGACCATAACACTTGTGATACAGGCGATACTGAAGATGGCCAAAGCTTATCCAATGGCTCCAACGGTAATCAATAATTCATACATTTCTACATTTCTGTTAAAGTGTCTAAACTTCTAAATAGTAAATAGTTTATCTAAATATTTAAATATATATGTATCTGTGTAGATGGTATTGACTTTTGAATAACATTTTTGATATTTCATTGACCATTGTAGTTTGTATTTTGTACACAAAATTTGTAGTTTGTACTATAAAACTATTCTGCCAATGTTTTATAATAACTAGGTAAAAAGTATTAATAACTAATAATTATCCCATACTATGAAATATGAATGAATAAATTATCAACCACACATTTAGCTTTAGCCCCAACAATCAACTCATAGTTGTATATTATTAAAAATATTTTTTAATTATTTAATATTTTGTTTACTTTATAGATTTATCAAACAATGACAATCTTAGCCACAACAATATGATCGATATATCAAATGGAGAATGTGAAATTGAAACTAACACACTAACTGCCTCAACATCTACTATTTCTAGTTTGTCCTCTTCTATCACAAAAAAAGTTACACAACAAACATCTAAAAATGCCATAGGAGATTTTGTTATTCGGACAACTCAGATAGATAAAAAAAGGTTTGATTTACAGACGGCAAAATTTATTTATAGTACTAACACACCATTTAGACATGTGGAACATCCAGAATTTGTAAAATTAATAAATCAACTAAGACCTGGTTACAAATTACCAAATAGGCATAATATTGCAAATACTTTGCTCGATGAGGTATTTAATGTAACTATTTCTGAAACAAAATCTCAATTAAGGGGTAAAAGTGTATGCATGTCAATGGATGGATGGAGCAATATTCATAATGAACCTGTAGTATGTATTTCTGTTTATGACATTATTGAAAAATCAGTTTTTTTGGTTGAAACAATCGACACTCAAGATAACTCTCATAATTCAGAATATTTATTAAACTTAGCTGTAGAGGCCATAAACAATTGCCAAAAATACAATTGTATAGTTCGAAGCTTTGTCACTGATAATGCTGCTAATATGGCCAAAATGCGAGAAGAACTTGCTCAAATTGATGAAATTGGTGCAGTTAATAATAATGTACGTGATATTATAACAAATGGATGCAGCGCACATATTTTAAATTTATTGGCACACGATTTAGAAGTTAATAGTATAAAATCAAATATCAAACAAGTCATAAAGTATTTTAGAAATAGTCATAAAATAGGAGCCAAATATAAACAGGCAGGTGGTAAAACATTAATCTTACCATCTGATGTGCGCTGGAACACTTTTTCTGATTGCCTACAGTCCTATCTAGATAATTGGCATATTTTGAGTTCAGTTTGTTCAAACAACCGTGCAGCTATTGATGCCAGTATAATAAGAAAAATAGAAGATATGGAAATGAAAAGAAATGCTGAAGATTACTTTAAAAAACTAAAAATGATATCAATCTCATTAGATAAAATACAAAAAGATTCTTGCACATTGAGTGAGGCTATTGATGTCTGGAAAGATTTATTAGAGTTTTTTGAAAAAAATTGTGACTCAAGTGAGATTGAAAAACTGAAAGATAGATATGATATGGCTGTGACACCACCACAT
Organism: Myzus persicae; assembly: GCF_001856785.1. Taxonomy (NCBI): domain Eukaryota; kingdom Metazoa; phylum Arthropoda; class Insecta; order Hemiptera; family Aphididae; genus Myzus; species Myzus persicae. Next base: position 1,730 of record NW_019101619.1, read on the forward strand.
TTTTTAGCCAATATGTTAGATCCTAAATATAACGGTACTCGTCTATCTGAAGAAGAATCTGATTCAGCATTGCAGTACATCTACAGTTACCATCCAAGTGTATTAGCTGAAATAATAAATTATCAAGCACAATGTGCTCCATTTAAACCATACTTATTTAACTCTGACACTGTTAATAATATTAGTCCTATGGCATGGTGGAGCGCTTTATTTAAAAGGAAATTAATATCAAATGATCTTAACACATTGACAATGCAGTTATTTACAGCTGTATGTAGTTCAGCAGGAATAGAAAGATTATTTTCATCATTTGGTTTTATACATTCAAAATCCAGAAATCGTTTGGGCGTCGAAAAATGCTCAAAATTAGTAACCGTTTTTAAGCATCTCAACAAATAATATTATATCATTTATGATTATGGCATATGCTATTATATAATACTATAAAAGGAAGAATTATTAATTTTTATTTTTTATTTCTTATTTTTAAGCATCTCAACATTGAACATTCTCATTATTATCAACAAGTAATATTATATTAAAAATTATTATATAATATATATTATGTCATTATATACAATTATAAAACCTAAAAAGGGAATTTTTTGTTGTATTTTTAAAATACATTTAAATTAATTAAATTTACTAAAAAAAATACATTTTTATTGTTTAAAACATGTTAATAAAAAACCTTTGTTTTAAACATTGTTCTGTTTGTTTTGTTTTAAAGTATGAGGTTTTTTATCATGTGTTTTAAACATGTTTTAAACTTCTATTTAAAACAAAATGTTTTAAACGTAACAACCCTGGTATTTATTGTATCTTCAGGTCGAAAATGTTCGGCACATACAAATTGTACAACTGTTTCTTCGCAGTTAGCATTACTCACTGCTAATTTCCAAGCTAATAATTGGCTTTTAGTGCACTAAAAAAAGAAATCTTGGGATTTCTTTTTTTAATGTTGCATCCTTTTACACTGCACTTACGAAAATCCATCATTCAAATTTATTTATTAATTAAAAATTGTTTTAATAATAAATAAATAACCATTTCTAAGTTTTTACGGGGCTAAGCAAATAGCCCGCGAAAACGCGATCATGGTTTAGATTGTGACGCCAAATAAAACCATTGGTAGCGCTGAAAACTCTCGATTATGAGTGTTGATGATAACAGAGTCACCTTTTGCGGGCCGTCCCCCGTCACCCGCCCACCTTGTCGTTTCCAGTCCATTATATCTTAGTCCGTGGGCCTATCCATTCTTTTATTATCTAAGAGTTTTACTGGTGGTCTATGCGGCGTCGTCTAGAACTAAAAGCGCTAGTGGTCAGGAGGCCTCTTAAATACATTATTAATTATGACACCCGATCCGCGTTCGTAGTTAAAATTATATTTTATCATGGTTTTTTAGTAATGGACACATAAATTTTGAAACAATATTAAACACATTTGTTAAAACTTGCTCTTTTAAAGCCATGTTCTTCCGTCATTTTCATCAAATGTCTTTAATATCGTTTCAAGATCTATTCCAATATTTATAAATTCGTTAAACAGCCATAAGTTAAGTTGGCTCTGACATATTACCTATGTTTTAATTCATCTCATAGTCATTGATACTTGCATATCTAGTTTTTAGTAAATTATTAACACTTCTTTATTGAAATTCCATGTTTAGTTTTTTATAATTAAAATTTAACATAGTATTTATACTCTTATTATTATTTATATTATACAGTGGTCGCCGCTTATTGGACTCGCGGTTAGGTTAATTGACTCATTCGCCTATTCGACTCACACACCGGTTAATAGGGTCATTTAAAAACTAGATAAATAAATAAAATATGTACATACACCAAACAAACCTTATAAATAAGTCGGTACCGGTATTTCGTGCTTCAAATTTTACGTAGAGGGATTCAGCAAAGAGGCGATTTTGACGTATTCGAGCAACATAAATCCTTTGAATATTTGATTATGAAGTTGGCTGAAGAAATTAAAATCCAATCAACTCTAGATGGATTTTTATCGAAAAATTAATTGGATTTTACAAACATTATTATATTACATATTATTTTATTTTTATATTTATATACACATACATTGAATCTCAATAAATATTTTTTAGTTGAATAAGTTTTTAAATGTTAGGATTTTCAATTTTTTTTTGGGGGGGGGGGGGCCATTCGCCGTATTGAAACGAAAATTTAATATGGTAACGGTACCTACCAGGTATGGCGATATTATGTTTGTTTATTGCTGATATCTCATCAACCATTTATCATAGAAATTCGTTTTGAAAACATTATACGAAGTGCTTATCGTTATCTATAAAAGAAAGGTATAATATGATAGTTCTTCGAGAATGTAACCATTACTCATTAGTAGAGGTCGGATTTTTATGATTTTACATATTTGTTTCTAGTTTATGCAGTTAAATGGGAGTGAGAAATCTTTACGAATCACGAAACACAGAATTCACAGGAAAAAATTTATTTTGCATAAAAAAGCATATTTTAGAGGTTAGAGAATATTTAACACGTTAGAGAATATTTGGGAATATTTTTGTGATACCCGGCATATAATGAACATATTTCACGCATATCAGCATTTGATAAATACAATGTTCACTAAATGATTTATTTCCGGATTTTAATAAAAATTAATCTCCAGGTATTCCTTATCGATTGCGAAAGCACAACGGTTATTTCGTTAGCTGTCACGACTATACATCGAACAATATATAGTAATTAATTGTTATTGTAAAATTAATTTAATTAAATATTTTTAAAACCAAATTAATAAAAAATTAATTTAAACTGTTTTTTTTTTTTTATATCAAAAGAATATTTTGCATATTTAAGGACATAAAACATCATATATCTGGTATTTTAAAGGAATATTAAGAGAATATATTGCTTATTTTATGTGACATACAAACATCATATTTTAAGGATTTTAAAAGAATATAAATCCGACCTCTACTCATTAGTAATAAGTTATTACTAAAATACTATGAATGGGCATATGTTCTACACGTAAAAGTAGGCCTCCTAACTACTAGCGCTTTTAGTTCAGTCCAGCGCCGTATAGACCGATATAATACACATATTGTATAGAAGCGTCCGCCAACCTGAGTAGATAACCGTGGTACCGACATAATATCCTACAGCGTTCCTGTATTCTTTCCAAGAAGGCCTATTTATAAATTATAATTTTTAATTGGTAGTGAACTATTGCGGAATTTCACGACGAAACCAAATGGTATGCACATGTCTGCGTACTGCGTTTTTTGAAAATTCGTCAAAAAGATCGCGAAAAGATTTTTTCTTACGTGTTGTTTTTGCAACTGGCACCGTCTTTGTCTCATTGTAAGCCATAATGATTGTGTGGATTGAACGTTCACCAATAGACAATAATTCTGATATTTGTTTGCGAATTTGCCTCATATAAATGTTAGGTTCGTCCATTATTATACTCTTGTACATATTCACAATACGGATTCTTAAATCTTCACTTATAGCCTGAAATAAAAATAATTAAAAAAATAAGTCTTAATAAAAATGATGTCTTGAAAGACCTTTCAATTAAAAAACATGTTTTAATCGATTAAAAACATTTTTTTTGTTTTGAAAAAACATGTTTTTTATAAACTCGGAATTTTTATATCATATAATACTCACTTTTCCACTTTTTTGCTTTTTAATTAGTGATGGGCCATATTCAGCATTATCCTCATCAGAACTGCTTGCCATTTTGGGTGAATAATTCACAAAACGGTATTACAAAAAACAGAACAAATATCAAAAAGCGCACGGTGTTTTTATGTGTTACGGAATGAACGCGTAAACCACTTGTGGCATATAGTGACGTGCGATATTATAGTTCACTACGTATACAGCTGCAGCACGTCGGCGGCGGCGGCACAGCCGACATCAACGCTGTCTGTGGCAACAGACATGCGCGAGCTCAACGAGTTTTCGTCGATCGAGTGGGCAAGGTTATTCTGAATAGAGTATATTTAAAGTAGTATAAGGATAGTTAAAGTATAGTTAAAGAAGCATTAAATGAAATGGCAAAGAAGCCGAGAAAAATTGACTTAGTGTTATAATGAAAATATAATGTTTTATTCTCACTATTTTGATGTTTTACTCAATGTAATTTCCTATAGTAATATCCTCTATAAATTTTTATCTATGGAACTGAACCCTCCCCATAGAAAATTCTTGGCTACGGCCCTGATAACAAATAAATATAAGTAAAATAATAGTAAGGGCCATTTTATCAATCATCAGTTAAATAGTCGTTTAACTAATCTCAAGTTTAGATTAACTGAAGATTAAAAAAATGTTCATTTTATCAATCAAATCTAAGCCGAGGTTAAGTAAACTGCGTTTTATAAACCGAAGATTAATTTACTACCAATTGAAGTTAGTAGCACGTTAATATAAACATGTTCTTATCTTCATATCGGTATAATATTGTTTTTTGTTATCATTTTAATCTGTAGTGTATTCGTATTTTTATCTATATTATAAAATGTAATTTATATTTTATATTATAATACTTATATTAACTTATACTATTCATGTAAATTACCATTTAATTAATTCAGTTTAAAATAATTTTTATATTGTCAAAATGAATTCTAAAGTGAAGCGAGAACGCTCCACAAATTTCATTGACAGCGAGTTAGAACTTCTTGTCGACCTAGTGGTCAGGCACAACAAGATACTAGAAAATAAGAAAACAGACGCTGTAACTGCAAATGTGAAAAACAAAACATGGGATATACTGGCTAAGGCATTCAATAGTAAAAGCCTTAATGGATTCCGCAGTGAAAAGTGTTTGAAGTCGAAATATGAAAATTTAAAAAAAACAGTTAAAATGAAGTTGCGTGAAGTGAAATCAAAACCATGTCCAACTGGAGGTGGACCAGCTGCCCCACAGAAAACTTTAAACAAACTATCCTCTATTGAAGAGAAGATCCGATCACTGAACCCTTTAGCTTTCAATGGCGGAACTTCACAGTTTGATAGTGACTGTATTGATAATGTAAGTAT
>NW_019101620.1:0-6776 GCF_001856785.1 Myzus persicae
AACAATTTTTTTTTTTAAGTTTGAATCAATTGCTGAATGAACAGAGTCTACCGGCATATATGTATGTCCAGGTTGTAAATATGTTATACTAACAGAATTAATGTTTATAGCTACTTTATTCATGAACCAAAATATTGCTGAAAGAACTTGATTATTTTTATTTTGGCCCGGGCATGAGTCACAAAATAATGATACAGTATTAACAGTGGATCTTTCTTCAACAATTGTTAAGTACTTAATCAAAGTAGAACATATTTCATTAGAACCTCTTAGACCATCCTGTTCTCCCCAAACAAAGCAATAACCGTTGCGAGTACCGCTTTCATAAAATGTTTCGTTATACATAGTATATTTCCTTGAATAAAATAAAAGCATACTATCTCCATGAGGAGTATTTAAAATTATTTGTAAATCAAACGATGTACATACAAAAGACATGTCATTTTTAGATTTTACTTGTTCTTCTAAGTGAACAGTTTTTGAAAATTCAGCATTTTTAACATGTTTCTCAAACTTAACTTTTTGTACCTCAGTTAAATTATCTTCAATAATATTTTTCATACTTTCACATACATTGCATTTATCCTTCTTAGGTGTATGAAACCCTATGTTAAACTTGTTGGTGAAAATATTTCTAAAAACTGTTTCACTAACTACTTCAGATTTTAGCGATTCACAGTGAATCTTATATGCTCTATAAACAGCAGAAATGTTTTTATGTTCAGCAGGTAAGTATTTTTTTGATGTACTGGCCCTACAATAGTGAGATGGAACAGCTGGTAATGATTTAATAAATTGATTAACTGTCTGTAGATTACTAGCAGGTGTTTTATTTGAGGGTTTATTTTTACCTCGTTTATCTTTTTTAGCAGTTAATAATTTAGATTTATTTGAATCAGTGTATTTTAAATAGATCTGTGTAATATTAAGTGTTTTCAAAAGAAATTGTTGACAAACTTTTGTCATTACACCATCAATTGGTAGAAAATAAGAATTTGAACAGGTTTTTTTAATATCAGTAGAACTTGAGTATCTTCTTTTTACTGGCTCAGTCTGTATTGATGCTATAAGAAAATCTTTTCTCTGCTGACCATCTAGTTCATAGAATGCTTCGAAAACATTTTGTCTTAATTCTTCAGTTATAATACCACAACTATTTTGACACTTTTTTGAGTAGCACGGGTTTGGTTGGACAGATTTTTCTTTAATTACAGTCCCTTTTCTAGTCTTATATGATTTTCCTTCTATTCTGAGTGTTGCATTTATCTTGCGTTTATTACCTCTAGACAATTTCTTGTAGGCACTTACACCAATCTGTGTATTATCATAATTATTTGCATCTTCAAGTACCTCAACCTCCATGGTATGACAACTATTGTTTATGCTATTAGCTTCATTAATTATAATATTATTTATATTATAATCATTTGTACACATGTTCACTTCAAATGTAACATCATTATTAATAATACTACAGTTTTCTAGGCAGTTTGTATTTTTATTATTAGTGCTCAGTTCATTATTATTAATTGCTGTTGGTATGTTAATAACTATACAATCTTGAACACAAGTCATAGAGTCTTGAGTTATTTGTTCATCTACTTCATCTTGATTAGAAAAGACAACTTCTGTATCTTCATTTATTTTCAATGGAATAGAGTTTACCCATTTTTGAACATTTTTCATTTTATTAATTGATTTTAATTGATTACTTACATTTTGCTGATCGTTTGTTTGTATTCTGTCTCTGTTGTAATTATTTGGCAAAACAAGATTTATCATCTTACTAGCACTATTCAATGAAGTTTTGGTATTCATAATGATATTGAAACGCTGTACACAATTAACTACAAAAAACCTGCATTAAAACTATAACTAGTTTACTAGTGTGTCTTATAACTAGTTTACTAGTGTGTCTTATACTGTTATTATCTTCTAAGTTCTTTAACATAATTCATTTAAGCATAAAAATAAAGTTTATTGTTTAAAATAAAATGTTCTACGATGACTGATTAGGTTTCTTATCAGTTGAATTGTTATGATACACTCTATTATTTTTATTTATATCAGTGTTTTCAACGAATAACAACATTATATTGTAATAGTTATAATAATATAAATAATATAACAATAAATTACCGTATTAATTTAAATAAAACGTAGTAGAAAATAATACTTAAGTATAATTTTATAGTGGTTTACACTATTTGGCCTGTAAGATTGTAGACCACTTAAAACACTATATAGGGATATGCTGTAGGCTTACACTAATTGGCTTGCTGAAGAAAAAATTATTTGAACATGACGTTGATATTAACGTCGTGGCTTACATCAATTGACACTGTTTTAACAGTGTGTCTTACACTAAAAAAAATTTAATTAAGTTGAATTTAGACGGGAATTAATCATCTGAGGGTTACAATATTTGTCCACAATGTGTATTTTCTCTATAATAATCCATTTTAATCATAACCTGAAATTAGAAAAAAGTGAGGGTTACATCAATTGGCCTATTAGCCGACGATATTATGATATTGATAATACACTTTTGTTGCGCCTAGCTTAATATTTGATCATTCCAACAAAATAGTATTAGCACACCATAGAATATTTTATCAGTGGGATCATTATTTTTGTTAACTCAATAATAATTGTCTTTTTGAATCATGAAATAATTTGTTGCCATACAATTTTTTTTTATCAATTTGATAAAATAGATTTATTGATACCAACATTTTAATATTATTGTTTGGATAATACATATTGTGTTAACAACAATACTACCTTTTAATATGCCATTTATATATTAATGGTTTGTTGTGGATTTGTGGGGATAAAACTAAATTTAATCATAAATATATTTGCATGAATTAAAAATCCATTTCATGATAATAAAGTCCAATTAATTATTTATTGTAGTTTAAAGTTTAACAATATAAGTATTATAAGTAATATAACTTAATATAAATACAAATATATAGGCATAAATTAGAATTGTACATGAGTCAGTAAGTATTACTTATATTCAATATAATATTATTAAGTACAACTGTACTTGTACTTATAAGTATAAATATATTATTAGATAACAGTAGGTTGTATTATGTACAGATAAATATAGATGGATAATATAGATATAAATATAAAGAAAAGGTAGCATATTCATTTATAAATATTACACTCTTAAATTAGACAAATTAGTAAGTGGCTTTTTAATATTATAGTAAAAGCAATTGTAAAAAAAACCTAGTTTGTTTAAATGTACTACATAATTTTGTTCATTATACATTATTTTCTAAGTCATAAATTATTTGGTTTAAATTAGGGTAAGATTTATCAAATTTTGTTTTAATTGAGTACAAGTATTTTTGAATTAAATGCCAAACTGTACCTGATTGAATTGGATATTCCAAATTAAATAGTTGAAATATTTTAAAGCATAGATCTATTGCTCTTATGACAGAAAAAACTTTAAATTGAATCAAAATAAACAATTATTTCTCTTGGTTCTAGTGGTTTACCAACAATTATAATAAAGGGCTGAATCGGCAATTTAAGTTGGTTACGATTAGTTATATACTCTTCGACCATTGTTACTGTGCTACTAAATACCATGAAGGTATTTTGTGAATCTTTTATTGAAAATTTTACTATATTTTTTTCCTCTGTCGTCAATTGTAACTTTTTCTTTGATGTAGGAACAAACATTGAGTGTAATAACTAATAATTAAAATGAAACAGCTTGTTTAACATCTGAAAAAAATTTGTTATTGAAGATAATTTTATTTATAAAATGTATGTAATAATAAATTAATGATTTACTTTCACTTTGGTTTTCAATATCTGTAAGACTTTTTAACATGTTCCGAGAATTGTAATCCTTGATTTTAGTCATCAGAGCACCAAATATCTTTTCCAATTTTAATTCATAATTTCCAAGAACATTAAAACAATTTGGATATAGTGCTTTAAAGTCAATGTCAATCTAAAAATAATCAGGAAAGATGAAAGATACCTAGTGTATGATTTATACTTTATTAAATGATATTAGGTTAAATCAGTTGATAATTGAGTCTATTTAATACCTAAATATTAAAATATATGTATCAAGAAATAATATACCTAATTAATAAAATTATTAACCAAAATATACTAAATAGGTTACTTATATTATTACAATAATTCATTTTAATGTCATATAATAATAATAGTAATGATTTGTATGTTTAAATTTATTAACTATTGGTAAAGTACAATAATATAATATAAATGTAATCCAATATTAAATATATTTTTACATACTAATTTATATTCCATTGGTATCATATAGCTTGGCCATTCTATAATTATTTCTTGAGTTGACGTGGCATTTTTAATTGTATTTAATCTATAACTAACTGTTGCACTCCATTGTCGTTCTAATCCTGGTAAACTGCAATTGTCATGTCTAATTTGGTTTAAAACTAAATTTATATCTTCTTCTGGTTCTGTAATAAATTAGTAATACATTTTATTGTAATAATTTAATTTATATGATATTAGAATTAAAATGTGAAGAAAATAATATTAATATTACAAACTATAAAAATTAAAAATTAGTAATTTGGTTTAATAAACTTACTATAATTATTACTATCCCACCAACTAAAAAGTTTAATATTTGAGGATTTGAACATTTTTCTGTCATTGGTCTTTTTAGTTATCAACCCACTTGTCTTTAATGTTCGTTAATGAATCAAGCTAGACATTGCCAACTCAGTAATAAATTCTATCAGTGGTGTGAGCCCTTAGTAGTTGGGCGCTTGGGTTACACTTTTTGTCACTGATGTCTGGATTGATTCTATTCTCGTCTGCTGTAGACCTACAGTCTTTGTGTAGGGGGAGACTTTGAGCGTGCCGCGGTGGTGGGTGGGCGGGGATCCGTGACGGTCTTCCGCCTCCTCGTACTCCTCTTGACGACGTTGGACCACGGTGCTTCCTCGTCCGTGTCCATTGCCGATTCTGCCTCAGTCCCTTTGGTTTGGCCGAGCTTAGGCCAACCTGCCTCTTGTGGCTTACGCACGCTCCTCTTCTTCGTGTGATCCGCCTCGAACACTTCATCGTTGTCCCACCAGCTTGGGGTCAGGATTGTGTCGGTGCTGGCGTCGATCATGACGGGCTTCTCAGGTTCACTGTCTTTGACCTTTTTTAGGGACGGGGACGCCTTAGGGGAGACGAGCTTGCCCTTCTTAGTTAGCAGTCCATCCAGGACCTTAGACATATCGGCCAGTAGAGCCGTCAGGCGGTGGATCCCAGGGACGACCTTGTTCGGTTTCATCTTGGTCACGTTGACCGCAGAGTTCAGGGTCGACCTAATGAACTTCAGTCCTGCCTCGATGTCGCAAGGGCTCTGTTCGGCGCTTTAGCTTGCGCTACTATCGTTCTTCCTCTTGCCTGTCAACGGTGGTAGCTCGCCCGTGGCGAGGTACTGGGAGGTGGGGGACATGCTGTCTACGTCGGTAACCTCGACGTCGTCTTCCTTCATGTAGTCGTCGTTACCGTGTTCAGACATGCTAGTTGTAAGGGGGTTTTTTATTGCCCTGGGGTTTGGCGCGTTTCCGGGCCACGGCCCCTAGAGGGGGGTGACTCTTGTCGTAGGCCTCTAGGGCCTGTTCGGGTCCAGGCTAAGGGATCGTCATGGGGTGTTCGGCTTGTAACCGTGTTCCTCGGCGGGTTGCCTGACTAAAAGGGCCCTATGGGGGGGTAGAGCCTCTGGGGGGGGGGGTAGAGGGTTCGGGGTTTCGGGGTCTCGTCAGTGGTGACCTGGGGAAATCGGGGAGATATGGGGGGCAAATTTTTGCTCCCGAAGCTCTCCGAGCTGATCCAGCTGAGATATAAGCGAAAAACCGATTCGGGGGACCTTATCACAAAAATGATGATTGACCTGGCGGTGAATCCAGCGGTGCCCCGCGGGGGATAAGTTAGTCATGCCGACTCGAAATCGACACCGGCCTGATCGCGAACTTTTTGTGCGTGGTAACACCACTTGGCGCACTGTGGTGGGCGGGTGCAGAAGCTGCCACTGGGAGCAGGCCTCGGAGCGGTGGATGTGCAAGTGAGACTTGGACGGCGACCAGTGAAGATGGCGGAACGGTGGGCAAGCGGACAATGTGTGTCTTGGACGACGACCAGTGTTGCCAGATCAAAAATTAAAAATTCCTCAACAAAATCATAAAAAAGTTTCGAAAATTCCCCAAACGTTATCATCGAAAAAATCTCCAAAATTCGCCAAATTATAAAAAAAAAATCTCCAAAATTCTCCAAAACAAATTTTCCTCAACAAAATCATAAAAAAGTTTCAAAAATCCTGCAATAACAAAAAATGTATTTACTTTTATATTAGTGACGTTTACACGGGGTAGCTAATACTATTAGATATTCAAATATTCAATCATTAACTGAAAAATTAGGTTCTGGTTAATAAAAAACTTTGATTTGCTACACTAAATGTGCATTATAAAAATCGTTTATTAAAACTGTCTTAGTTCAACAAAATAATTAGGTATAAAGTATAACATTACAACAAATAGGTAGGTATTTAAAAATATCAGTCTTAACTTGACTTTTAACCTGTGGTTTAAACATCTTTATTATTAATAAAATCATAAGATGTAAAACAATATTAGTTCAACAAAATAAAATACGGTATAACATTAAAAAAAAAAGGTAGATATATAAAAACATCAGTCTTAACTTGACTTTTAACAAAATAAAATATAGTATAACATTAAAAAAAA
>NW_019101621.1:0-135152 GCF_001856785.1 Myzus persicae
TTGAAAAACATTTTACGTTTTACCTTTTCAAACTAAAAACATATCTTTATTTTTAATTTAATTCTCCAAAGTAGAATATTTAAACATAAATCAAATATCAAACAATTACTTAATTAGTTAAAAGTATTAAAAGTTTCGATTAACAGTGTAAAGTCACATGGATATCCCACATAATGTTAGTCCACTACTCCACTCATTCTTACTTTAAATACCTATACCACAGTATACTACTAACTATTAGTTCTAAATTCGATTTTTATGTATCAAAGTACTTCAAAAAAAGTTTTTTTTTTTTTTGGTACATGAAATACAAAATGCATGTTGTCATTCAACATAATAAATCTTCAACAAAAAGATGACGATAGAAAAAATGAAAAACATATATGAATATGATTAATATTTTCTTCAAAGGTGTTGTTTTTAAATCACCGCAGGCTCTATAGAACAATATTTTCAAAATTGCCAAGAGTCTTAGAAATAATGAGTGTAGTAGAGACTTATAAATGGATCACATTGTGTGTCTGGATCGTATATAATAATAATAACATCAAAGCTGTTCCCGGCCTCAGCGATACACAGCATATAATATTATGTTATTTATTTACTATAATAAATATTCACGAATATTGCTTATACAGTGAAACATCCATATAAAGAACTTCATTTAACAACATTTTCGGCTTAACGAAATATTTTCGAGGACCAAACGAAATTAGAACGAAATTTATTTAAATCTATTTAACGAATTTCGTATTTCCCTTTTTTGTTGCCCACGAGACTTCGTAATGTAAAAGTTTCACTGCATTATATTACTATACGAATTCGCATCCGAACATATCAATTTATCACATATCGCCATGTATATGTGCAGTTTTGAAAACAGCACGATAACACTGCCCAGGACATCGTAGAGACGCTATAGTCTTGACATTTGAATGCATCAACAATGGAATTATAATAAAGACATATTTTAGAATAAAATGCATTGTTTTATGTGCTCGGCTTACTGATGACTGATGAGGCTTTACATTTTGCGAAGGACTCTGATGCCGACAGATGTAAATTCGGCACATTATTCTACTGAATAACAGTTCCGACAACAACGGCAGAAAAAAACTATAGTCCCTCTGTGGCAACAGCTGTGAGCGCTTTGAGCGGCGAGCATTACATTTTTGACGCCCCAAAATTGATATTTTTTTCCACCCGTCGATTTGTCAGCTCCGGTCAGTTCAAACAAAACTACCCTCTAATCAGCGCTAACCCTCGCGTTAAGTTATTTGGATGGAGCTTTTAGATTTTCACTTCAAACAAACCCTAAAACCTCACATCAAAGATAAGTAATTTAATACTTGAGAAAAAAAACTCTAAAATAAATTAGAACTATAATATAAGATTTCAATAATTAACAATTTATAATCCAATCATAATAATTTCGATATAAAATTTAAACTTAATTAAGGTGGAAAAACGAGTATCGTTTACCTTAGATGTTCGTATAGATATATCAACACTTAATTTACGGGCTTAACGATTTTCCATCATAACAATATAATATTAAGTATCGTTAGTTCAACAAATACCTTATAATACAAAATATAGTTTAATAATACAATTAATTATCATCGCCATGCATGTACCTATAGTCTATAATAGGTATCAACAGAGGAATCGAAACCCATAGGATTTATATTTATTTGAATATCCATCTGCAATATAAGTTGAGAGTAATCAAAACCGTATTATTGAGAAAATATAAAAATTCGTTCCTCTGTGCTCATATTGCACTAAACGGCTACAATGTTACATACTTTTTTTTATAAACATTTTCATTATTTTTTTTCTAATCTGCTCAACTATATAAGAATACATAAAATTCATTAAAGAGTATGATTGAAATTTGAAATCATAACATATTATATCATAATATTACGAACTATATTATGCAATAAATACAAATTTGTCATCCTTTGTCATATGCAAAGTTACATAGTTCAAAACACTATTAGTACAAATTTAGATTCTGATACCTACGTCAATATTTTCAGAAAAATGATCCACTAAATAATTTACAGTAGAAAAGATGGGTTTAAATTTGAAAAACAGTAGATCGAATCTCCATAAGTTACTTCCTATGTAGTACAAAAATGTTAAGAATGTCAAATATTATGGTCTACTTGTATAAGTATAATTAACAGTTTCAAAAGGTCAGATTTTGATTAGCCACGTTATTGATGAAAAAAATAGTTAGGATTTGTTTGGGTATTCACTCAATATATGTAAAAACATTGGTAGGATACACATGTACCTATCTATGTGTATAATTTATATAGTCTATGACTTTTGAGCTTTTTACTTATTGTCTATTTATTTCTATGGGTTATGGTTTATTGGTCATTCGTGATCCAATACACGTCATGATTTATACATTCCAAATACCGTATTTATTATACGACCAAACATAAGTAATAACTAATAAATATATAGGTCCGTGAACAATGAACATAATAGTACATACCGACGTGCGTATTGACATTAACCTTGTTCGCGAGCCGTTTTCAAGTAAACAATTAAATTTCACATTGCCAGGGTTTAGGAAATATGGTCAAGCGTTGGTGGTATTGTTGGTCCACTAATAAGCGGATGAAACCCAAATCTGCTCCTAATGAGAACATATCTACCCGCTGTACATATCCACATGAGTTATTTATCAAACGTTGATCAAACATTTCTAGAGTCGGAGCAAACTTAAAGATAAATACCATTAATTATACCACTCCATAGAAAAATATTTCATCCGTCGTGAAGTGGCCGTAACACAATGTCTATATCATATAGTAATGTGATTAAAATGACATTTATTTAAGAACCAAATAATGATCTGTGTAAACATAATATTACCTATAGATAAAAAATATGTATTGAAAATTTACTTTGTATGATGATAAACTCAAATCAACAGTAAAACATATTACGTTGATATGATATTATATAAAGTATTGTTAGCTATTAATATCACACATTATTACAAAATGTTATTGTTTCATATTATTATATAGGTAGATACTTAATATCGTTCATATACCCATGTAATCATCACTGTTTTAAATAATAAATTCGACGGAATGATAGTCAATATGATACACACAACCAGATATATAATATAATATTATAATATTATGCAGTTCAAACACACCAATAATATTACTTCTCCGGCGACAAATCACAACATTCACTGGAGATTATAGTAGTCATAAAAACAAATTAATTAGTAGCATTAATACTCTACTTCATCTTCCTCTGACCAATTAAAATATATATTTTTTCTTTCGCCTATAATTTAGAGGTACATCAGACACAGTTCAGAAACAGAGTAATAATTAGCATTCACTAGGTACCTACTACTTATTTCCACTATCCGCCAAACTAATTAGTTCACTTACAAGTTACACTTTCTATAGCACCTTGGGAAAAAATCGATAGTATCCAAAAGGCGTATAATACATATTTTAATGATTGAGCAGGTTCCCAACTGGCACAATCATCAGGCAATTCATTGAAACGTTTCCTTCGTATACTGTTATGATATTTTAAAGTTGATTTTTAATAGGTAGTTGTATCAAGTATAACGATCATATTATTATCGTTACTGCGAAACCCTTAAAAGTTAAACTATTGTATCCTCATAACACCTAAGTGAATATCAACATTTACAGAGAGGCAAGTACACTATATTAAACTTAAACTCAAGTAACACACATATTTAATCACCAAAATAAAATACATTCCAATAAATTGCGACTCCCCGCGATCAACCACCTTTTTTTTCTCTAACTTACTTCGGTTGTATTAAACAATTCTGAATAATTCATACGCTTTAAAAATTCAACACTTACAACTGAATACCTCTAATAACCATATCCGTCGCCGTATACACACCTACATAACATTACCTAACATAACATTATCGGCATAAAATGTACCACCTGTTCACGGTGCTTAAAAAAAATCAACTATAAAAAGTTCTATTTTCGTTACCTGCACAGCTAGATAATTCATATGTTTGGTAAGCAGATATTCCACTTAGGTAACCAAACCTTATTTTAAAATAAAGTTTATATTGTTTAATATTTAATAGGTAGGTACTGCAATGTTATAAGACGGAACCGTTTACATTCGCCAGTTTCAGAGGCGTTTGGGCCGACATTTGCGCACACGAGTTAAGCGCATTTAAGTTTATAAGATCATTCAAAACAATTAGGTAGTTTATTATTATTTTATAATTTCACAACGATTTTGCAGAATATTAACGTGTGTATATTATACAAGATCACAGGGGACACGTCCACAAAAAAAAAGTACGTCTTCTACTGAAAATTAGATAAGTAGCTGGCTGGCACGAAACAATATAATAACTATTATTGTAGACGACCACGTTACTAACAAGTATTGAACAAGTACTTGGTTTTATAGGTATACGATCTAAAACGGAATAGTTTATCTTTCAAGCGTATACCGTTCGCAAGTGTTTTCGGTTAGAGAGTATACAAAACAAACACAAAAATACGGTAGGTAGGTTGCAAGGACCCGTGCAATAATATTATGTTCTCTTTATTTAAACACCTCAAAACAATTTCACTCAACCGTGTACAAAAAGTCTTCGAGTGACCCAAGATAATTATTATTCACGACTGACAATATATTATACAGTACCGCAATATATAATTATTGTGTTCTGCATTATTATATTTTACATTTTCATCGATTCAACTTGGCCCACCCAATACCATAACCCGCACATCATTCGTTATAACGTAATAATATTTCCTTAATAATGCAACAAAAGTAGAATAAATAAAATACGTATATTTATCATGACTTATATAAGACGTAAAAGTCTTGCTGCAGAGTTATGACTCGTTGACAAATCCATACTTGCAGGTATTATAATATATATATATATATATATTATAGTTATAAAATATGTCTATAGTGATATATTTAACTTTATCCATATTAGCATAGTAATGTTTTCCAAAATAAATAATAATCTTTTGATCTTATTAGGTAGTTAAAATGTTAAAAAAACTTATTTTTTTTTTTACTGATTTATCACATACACTATACAGTAATACATTTTATTTATCCTATACAATGTTATACACGTGTTGTGAGAATGGTTTTTGGATAAATACAATATTTGGTGTGGCCCTAAATAAAATAGACAGTGCATACGCAATGGCTTACGATGCCATCGTAAAAAAATACAAAAATCACTGACAGTTTCGAAACCACAAATACCAAATACAACCAATGCTGTGGCGTGTGTAGCCCCGAATATCACAAAACCGCATACCGAGCATTTTAGACAGATTTGGTCGACGATTGTATTATTATTAATTCATCAAATCAAAATATCAATAAAGCTGGTATAATAATAAAAATATATTTTTCACCTCACATTCGTCTTAATTTTCCGTTCAAACAGTGTCAAATTGACGATGCTAGTCTTATTGTTTTTCATTAAATCACGTTCCTATTTATTTATCATATTATTATCATTCTTTACTAATTCGTGTGAAATAGGTAAGTAGATACTTACTTAGCCTAATATGCAACGACATGTCGACATCATGAAAACATGGTGTTTAATGTGGAAGTCCAACACGTCTTTTCACACACCAAACACAACCAATATTAACGTATACGTTAGGAAGACACTCAATACTGCAAGGTGAATCACATTTTTTAAGAGTAATGAAATAACTTTAATCAGTTAGCTGCGATAAAATTATTTAAGGCGCACATACGAAATACTATTTTTTATATATATTTTCTTTATTTCTCGACGGTCTTAGCTTGCTGAGTTTTTAATAGCATGAATGACTTAATTAGACAAAAAAATGTGTCTGTTGGGGTATACGCCAATACTTACATAACGCATGACCATCGGCTACTGCATCGAACTACAATTATAAAGGTAAACTCAGTTATTGTGACATTTATGGAAAACGTAAAATATACTCGATTATTATCGATATTACCGGCAGTTAATGACCACCGTTGTAATGATTTTTTTTATTTTATTCAACAAAGGTACAAAGCGTTTTACGGCAATGGTTATTATAGTGTACGGGTTTTTAATTACATTTTTTTTCATTTTTTCAAACAATATTTTTTTGGTATTTTACTAAATCAAATTAAGTAATACATAATTCTGACATTTTCAAAACATTTAAAACTCGTAATGATCATTATTTGCTCCCGGCGTTGTTACATTATACCGTAGTATAAATAATTGTCAACGGCGAGTTTTCACCGTATTATTATTATTTTTTTTTTACCAACTTAAAATCTAACATCGTATTTCTGACAACTGCAGCGATCCAGTGCGCCGGCAAGTAGCTCGGAATGATATTGCGAAATCGAGAAAATCGTTTCGGAATCGAACAACGTATATCGTTACCGCGGCGCTGGTATACCGCGGAGAGGTAGTTTAACCGCTTTTTTTTTTTTACCGTTTACGCGCTTAAAACATAAACGCGGTATACAATACGGAAGCGGGGCCGACCTTAAATCGGCGCGCTGCCCGGGGAGTTGTCCCAAAATCTGTCACTGGCACGATTTAGATTTATCGGCGGTGAATTGAACCGTGATTGATGCACAAAAGTTGTGCACACGCGGTTTGTTTTTGCGTAGCTGTACAAAATATGCGATTAATAGCACCGGCAGAGCGCGGATTTCGGCGTACGATTTCTGTGCGGCGTGGCCACAGTCGTGTACGTGTGGTTTATGGCCTATGGGCGCCATCTAAAACACAATTTATTTACCTATTTGTTGTACCCGCCGCCGCCGTGTTTACATTTGCACGAGTCGTATCTCGCCGACGCACCCCAAACCACCCGCATTAATAATTATTTCCCCGCTACGGTCCGAAATCGCAAACGCGCGTAATATATTATAATAATATCGTTGTTATTCCTCTAAATCATCTTACATAGTCGACAAACATAATAATAATAATAATAATAATAATAATAATAATAATAACAACAATACGGTAGGTGTTGCATAATATTTAATTGTTTTTATTCCGCGGGCATAATAATATCTCATATTATATGGTCGACAAACATAATAATACATTCGTTGTGCACAATATCATATATTGTTCTTATTCTACTGAGTGACATTGTTAACAAACATACAATGTATAATATTTATATTATTTTGTTCTTATTCTCCTGAGTAACACTGTCAACAAAGATGTGTAAACGCGTTCGTTCTTATTGCCCACACATTATAATGATATCTAATTTAATTATATCATTTCCAGTAAACTAGGCAGGTAGCTTGTCAACATTTATTATTATTTAAATAACAGTAGGTAGTGCAAATGCTCTATTTCGTGCACTTTTAAATTGGAAATTCGAAAAATAATTGATTACAAATTGTTCAAAGTTGTTTTTATTTTTACATTGGATATCCACCGTAAAATGTAAGGAAATAAATTATGTGCTAAACTTAATAATTCAAATTAATGATAACACGTAAAATAAGAAGGAAAAATATTCTTAGTATTGCTATTTTATTTTCTACATTTTCTTTTAATGACTTTTGTAGTTTTGTACTTATACCAGAGATTTACGACATAACTTTTTGTACAGTTTAAACAAAGTATAGAGATTGATGTAATATTGGTTTCAAAGGCAACTTTATCGATCATAAAAATATAATTATTATATATTTTATTTTATTACGGTCCTTTAAGTAAACTCTGTAGTCTGTACCCATGTGTGTTGTTCTCGTCTTACTAATGCATATAAGTTATAACATACAACATTTCACTTTAAGAAGAATCCACTTTACGCTGTTATTTTTAATATCATTCGAGTGAATTGGCCTACAATTATTATCATATTATATAAAGTTAACTATTATCTAAAGAATATCATAGGGTCGATTTATATTTTAATTTCAAATTAATGACTTATAAGTTCATATAACATATTATATAATTCTTAAAAGATCATAATTCGCTTAAAAATTAAAATATAAATTTTAGCCTACGAGTAATATTCTAACCTTTAAATGTTATAGTTTCCATTATTAATATTTATAAGTTATAACAGTCAATTTACTATTACATCAAAAATAACAAAGTAAAATGGATTATTATTTTTGACATTACGTAATTTGCTATGTTATAATATATGAGCTAGTTAGACGGAGTCAACACGTCATGCTGGTATGACCTCCTCTTAACTTAATGTAAAATTGTTATCCAATTTATACATTCGTAAAATAAACAAAATAATCGGATTGGGCTATTTTATTGAGCATGGGTAGTGGGTACTAATTTCAACTAGAAGACATGACGTTTCTTTCATTTAAAATATCGTAATGTACTGTTTTTTGACATTTTCAATTTTATGAAAATAACTATGAACCGTAATAAATTACAAAATATTGTGGTTCCTAACATTATATTATGTAATTTAAAAACAAATAAAGTAATAAAATAATAAATATATATAGAATGTGTGTGTTGATTGAAAATTATGTAGGGCTTATGTTATAGGCTATAGGTGAAAAGTATTGTAATTAAAACAAATTCTCCAGTTGTTTCAATATCATTCTATTGAAAAATAATACAATGTTTATAAAAAAAAAAAAAAATTGAAGCAAAACTCTTTTCAATTATTTTGTTGTAATTTATTAGTACTAGTATAAGCTATCAAATAAAAAGTTCTGTGAGTTATTTTTACTCCTATATAGTATAATGATGTCAAAGTAGTCGAAGTTTAATTTCTGATTATGGGTCTGACTACACGTTTTGTGATCTTTATTCATGGCTTACAAGAAAAGCATAATAGTCGATATTGTGCAATATATAGGGATCCTGATGAATCCTAATAAACTTTGTTGATACTCTTAAACTTGGAGATTTATTGTGTTTAATAAGTCTTTTATACGATTGAGGATGTTTAAATTTCGCTAGAACTGTTATTTACATATATTATTATATATACCTAAACAGTATAATATAGGTAGTACTATAAACCTACTAAATATTAACTCTGAGCTTCTGAATCAGACCGTTTACCTACGATTTCCGAGAATGGGTGTACAGGTTTAATTACAAAATAATATGCACACAAAATAAAAAATGCAGAAATAAAATTTCAATAATTTTAACTGTAATTAGCTGTGCGATTGATCTTTACCTACGCTGCTCTTTTTGTATATTCATTATTTAAAAGTCTATTGGGTAGTAGCTACCTTCAATTATTATTACCTGCTGTGCAGCTGTCTATATATAATCTGGAACCTCTTAAAGCACATTAATCGTGTTTTTGGTAAAACGATTTATGTTACACATTAGTTCAGTACTAATAATTTTCACTAGAACTTTTGCCGTTGTGCTTAGCGATGTGTTAGGCACCTCTATATACGTATTTACCTTTTGAGTATTTATGTTTTTCCGGTTTCGCTACCAATGGGTATGGTAATTCTTTTTTCCACTATACGAGAACCTACCTCTCTCGTGTTCCAAACCTCTAAATAGCACTCAGGCCATATGTATATATTGGCGATTGTCCAAGTTATGTATACAATTTTGCGATGCTTGTAATATTATATTTTTTTTACGGATATTTATTGGAATTTCAACAATGATATTTCCATGCTAGCATAACATAATTAATTTAATTTAACAGATCATGGCAGATTTCATTCACATTGTATTTAATCGGTGCTCGCTTTGACAGTTTATTTATTTTTAGTTTATTATAATAGATATCATAAGGCGTCATATCGATGAAATTGTCGTCGGAACATGTGCAAAATAAATAATATTTCTATTAGTTGACTACGTAAGGCTGAACATGTTATATGCGTTTGTGTATTTTATCATAATTTGAATTGTATTTTCTTATAGTTTCAGTTTTAATGTTTAGACATGAAGTTTGTCTAAATTATTCACTACATATTATCCGTAGATGTCAAAACTGTACCCAAGTCTCATGCCATTATTTTCCCTAAACTAAGATTTATTTCAAGTGATATTAAAATACTACCTATGAGAACTATAGGTAGAACTACAATTAATTTATAGTGAACAAGAAATTATTATTTATATACATAATATATATGTATATGTTTGGTAAAGGCTTAAACTATAAAGATACTTGTCTCAATACTACATAAATTTACTACCTAAGAAGTTATCATTCCATAGATATTAATAATATCAAATTTAAAAAAAAAAATGTAAGTATTTATAAAAATACTGACTTTCAACAAATGTGATTGTATTAATCACAATATTTTTTGGATGGTGTTTCCCGGATTTATCAAACAAATAATGAATAAGTACCTACCTATGGTTCAAAAAAAGTTTTAGAAAATGTATAAAATAAAAACATTTATACTCTTGTAAGAAATAAAACTAAACTCATTTTGTTGTAGCTAGTTATTGGCGTTGCGAAATCTAATTTTAAACAAGCTATTGTTGTTAAAAGTTTGAGAGTAGGAGAAACTTATTGGAATGAGATAGAACGCAAAACACACTCTTTTTTTATACATTTATTTTATTTTTTAGAAAATGTTGAACTACTTTTTTTTTTGCATGTCTTTTCCAAGCGTTAATACATTTTTAAAATGCTCACAGATAGTCACTATATTTTAGCTAAATATATGGGTACTTAACTCATACCTATTTGGACGTACAGCAAGTGCCAGTGTACGATAATATATAAGAACCTCATAATATAGAATAAAAATCAATTACTCTTAGGTGCATGTTATTCATTTGAATAAAAAATGAGAAATACATTTTTGCGATTCAATTTATGCCTTAGACTCTTTTGGTGTTGAAGTTTATGATGTTCATAAATAATAATGAAATGATGACGAATTATTATGTTATTAATATTATTTGTTATCAGTTATGGATAACTTACGTGGATATTTTTCTAAAATAGTTTAAATTTTCTTAAACCAAATTATGAATACCCTTAAATGAATAGCTTGTAACTTTTTTTAAATAAGTTACTGCCTAAGGCGTAAATAAAGGAATTAACGTTAAATACTAGGTAATAACGATATTTACGATCAAATTACGCTGCTACGATATCGACTGGAATTTCAGGCAATGATGCATTTAAAAATATTTCTTAGATAATGATTCTGAAATTGTTCAGTTATTATATTATTGTTTAATACAATCAAGTTTGTGAAAAAAAAAGACTTTGTTCCAAGTGTAATTTAATAAAAATGATTATGTAGAGTATTCAAAAAAAATTGTATGGCTTCCAAATTGAATATCAAAGACGATTAGCGATGTATTTTATTTACTTGGAAATATTTGTTTTTTTAACTGAAATATTAACGATCGGTCATTTTTTTGGTACAGCAGAACTCGTTTAGGAAGCTCCCGCTTAAGACGCCTTGGTTAGGTTAAGACGCTCTTTGAATAAATAATAATCCTTTTAAAATAAATAAAAGTTTTTGATAGGATGTTGGCATAACCTGCTGCGTACAATGAAATTATGTCTGTGCATCCTGTGGTTATGATAATTTCGAAATAAAGAATTTATAACCCATAATTTACATGAATTTATAAAATCGTTAATAATATTAACATTATGTTTAAAACTATACAAGGATTTTAGAAGTTAGAACAATACACCACATTTGCTTAATGTTAAACTAATGAACAGCTACAATTATATAAGATATAACTATTATCTTTCAAATTTCTGCAAACAAATTTAATCATATAAAATTAATTCAAAAAATAAGCTATAACAAAATATCAACTGATATTTTAACATTTAAAGTATTTATGTTGGTTTTTACAATTTCTTTGAAACTACAAAGAATTTTTTAAAGACTGGATTATAATATATATCCAATTTGTTGTTCTAAGAAGTGAATTTATATGGAAGGTTTTGCAGTCTTTTCATCCGGAAAATGGTTCACAGTTACATAAAAAAAAAAACCAAGAAAAAACGCATTATTGTTAAATCAATAGCTACCTTTCTTCGCTCGTTATGTGCAAAGTGTATTAAACCGAGAAAAAATCTACCGAACTCCTTCGTAATGTACAAATAGGTAATTTAATAACTATTTGAATTTGTGTTTTGCCTAAAGCAACAATGTTACATGTTAATAAATATATCAACTTGCTTAAGTGGCTGAAATAAAAATATTGCAAAACCCCTAACCTAAACTGCACACTGTCCAATTGATTTTGCAAAATGATCCAATAACGTCGACTCAATGAGTCTGGACTAGTTAAAAAATTAATTAAAATAGTTAACAGAAATACTTACTATTGTTTATTTCGTCTGGTCGCCGTCACTACACCTAAATATATAATCGTCAAATTCGTATAGTTATATTAATTCAATAAACTGATTTAGAAATTTTTAACTAGTCCGGACTCACTGAGTCGACGTTATTGGACCATTTTGCAAAACCAATTGAACAGTGTGCAGGTTAGGTTAGGGGTTCCCCAATATTTTTATTTATGACGCTTAATAGAGTAGCATATAGCATTATACGTGTTGAGTTTGACCTTAAGTAATTATGATGAACTAGTTATTTATAACTGATTTAAATCAGTGGTAACTCTAGACATTTAGTCATATAAAAGGCCAGTCATGAATACTTATTCGGCTTACCATTCAAACAGACTTACAAAGTAAATATAGTAAAATAGTATACTAAAATTATTTTCATAAATTAATTGCATTGCTCATTAAATAAAATATATTACATATTTTATGCACAGGTATATATTTATATTTATAATAGTTTTGATTTTTTTTTTTTTTTGATCAAATAAATCTATTCTTTTGTACTATAAAAAAATCATACAATTATGACTCATCTCAAATATAAAATTTGTATTTCCTGAAGTATCGGATTCGAGTTTACGCAAACGATTTATAGTTTCTGAAAAATAAGGCCGTTTATTATGATTAACCTTCCTATCACTCGACATGCCCGTGCCGATTTTACGACCACCCACCCAGTACAGTTCACCTTGAATCTTAATTGATCTTAAGAGATAATCGTCCTCGAAAATCTCAATTTTAATCTGTGGTCATCAAGCGGAAATATTTTCTGTTACTACCTACCTATTTAAGTGAAATATACAGTATCTATCTATATGTCTTAGATTCTGGGCTAAGCGAAAGAGGCTATTTTATTTCAGTAAGCTAGTACCTACCTATCATTAATCATGATTTGTATAAAAGTTTAAAAATGGCCATCCAAATGCCGATCATCTTATTACAAAATTGAAATAAAACACTTTTGAACGGAACTCGCACAGTTTAAATCACATAACCAAATTAGAACTCCAAATGAGTGTGTGCAAGTGAGTGTTGTGTACGTTTTTCATCTACTTTTTGCAGAAAATAACTGAATGGCCCAAATCTACACAGAGATGTAATATCAATACTCAACCCACAATATTTATTATAAACAAGTATCGTTTTTATAATGTTGACTTGTTTACATTCGATATTCTTAGTTACGAGGAGAAGAGTGTATTGATTTTACAATGATATATTTTTTTTTTTTTGTAAACATTGTATGATAAATATGTGGGTTTATACCTTTTTTTCAAAAAAAAAAAAGAAACACAAATAATATACCGTTGTGCGTTGTGTGGAGATCGTATTGCGACGGCGACGAGTTGAATATCAAACACCAGATATCATTAGAGGTATATCTGTGTCTTGCATACATATTTTTGGTACTACCCGTCACATTTTTAGTTTTATGTTTATCATATTATATTTTGAAAAAATTA
Source organism: Myzus persicae (assembly GCF_001856785.1). Taxonomy (NCBI): domain Eukaryota; kingdom Metazoa; phylum Arthropoda; class Insecta; order Hemiptera; family Aphididae; genus Myzus; species Myzus persicae. The sequence continues at coordinate 13,826 of NW_019101621.1, forward strand.
CAATATAATTAATATAACACAGTTTTAAGACATCGAAATGTCCACGGGGGTACACTGTGATGCTTTTGGATTTAAACCGCGCAATACTCGGTCAAAGATACAATATTATTATGTATTTTATTGTTTTTTTTATTTATATACATACATAAACATTAAAACATGTCACAAAACACGTTGGTATTTCGTTTCGGCCTAAACAATTTGTGATAGTTTTGAACACTCGGGAAGATCCGATACATGGATTGTTTATTCATAATTAAGTCCAAAAAAGTCACACCGGCAGATATCCGGTACTGTAGTGTAAACGTGTAAATGTTGTCTATTGGCGTTGGCGAAATCTATGAAACTTCTATAATGGCGTCGAAACGATTTACAAAGTGAAAATCGATAAGTACGCTACCGACTCATATACCCAAGGTAGTCATAAAGTTTGCATATTATTTCCAAACAGATGTCGGTGTTCACCCCACTCTTATTTTAGAATGGTTTATGCAATTTTTTTTCTGTTTTGCTTTTATGAAGGGATCGAGGAGAGAGTTATTAGATTTCCAACAATCTGTACGTTCATTTTTTTTTGTGATTCACGCACGCACAACTTTGAAGCAGTAAAATGTTCGTATTATATTTAACTGGCTAAAAATTTGAGGGCGAAAATTTTAATATTTCAGGACAAATCTGAAAGGTGTACAATTTTCAATAACAGCACATATTTTTAGCCTCCCCCCCCCGCCAATCATTAAAAAAATATATTTTAATTACAATTTATTGCACAACCTAGCACGTCATTCTTTAAATTAAATTCCTTCTGGAATATATTATTTGTGTACTGTCAGCTGTCTGATTATCAATTCGCTTTATTATACAATTAAGACATTTTAATATTTAAATAGGTTAAATGTTGAGAACTGTACCTTATTGTATTTTCATTAAAATAGCTAAATAACGAACATTTAACTTAAATTGAGAATTTCTTATCAAGTTACTTGAACATAATAATTATTTATGTATGCTAAGTACTAAATGTAATCAAAAGTATCACAATAAGATGTATATAATGTTTTAACGGAATTTTATTACCATAATATTTACACAGTGAAATGTTGATAACGTTTTTGTTGTTGTTCAATAGATTGTATTAATATGGGTTTACTCAATATGGGCTTTTACGCCACCGGTATTTTCTTCGCTAAAATGTTTATCATTATAATTAATATTGTTAACAAAAGTTTCCAAGCAAAAATATTACAAATAGTTTATACCTATTCATGTAAAATGTGTCAATCCATTGAGGCTTGTCAAGATTACAAGTAGATCTTACTTCAACAAGGTTAGGTAGGTACTGTTTTATTCAAGATCTTTATAAAATATAAAATATCTGAATTATTTAGTTACGATAAACCGTTTATAAGTCAATAAGGTTAGGGCTCTGTAGGAGTTTTAATATCATAAATATACCGATACTTATTGAATCAATTTATTGGAGGAAACCCTTAAGTTACGCCATTCAAAACTTGGTAATTTAACATTACACGAGAACACATATACATAATATACATTAATAATTACTTTAGAGCATATTAAAATTTAATTTTATCATTTTAAGATGCTGAAAAATAATTATTTTTAAATTGTTATCAACTGTTTCAGAGAAGAAAATGTACATGTTTGATAAGTAATTTTAGTTGTATTCTAGTCCAGTTACCTGTTTGAAAACTTACAAAACATTTAAACTCCATTGTTTTGTTAATATAGCTATCATGTATCAGAGACTCAGGGTTGGTAATAATTTCCAAACCACTAAACTTTTTTTTAGTGAACTTTCCAAATTCCGTTCCAGACTATAAAATCCTATACTCACTTGACCGTCAATTCTTGGAAAATAAACAAAATTTAAACAGTTTTATGGAATAACGTAAATCAATTAAATAACCAAATATATTTTGGAATATTCTGAGAAATGATCAACCACATGGCCACGTGGGTATTAAATAAGAGCTCTAAGTAGGTACATCATATTATATTATACAATATTAGCCAACTTGTTGAAACACAAATAGTTACACAAACTATTATTATGATATGTAATAAATATTCAAATTTTATGAAGATTTTAGCATTTTTAACATACAATTTAGTTGTTGAAGAATCGTTTTAATTGAAAATTTTGCATATGATTACATAATAAGCTTAACCAAGTCATAGTTGATCAAATATATCCAACTATTGAAAAGTTATAGTTGTTATATTTTACAAAAAAAAAATTGCAATATTTTAATTTTAAGTATCCACTGTTCCATGAGTAAATTATTGTCATTTGCAATTTTCGTAACAGGTTTTTTTGCGATAAAACCGTCCTGCATCCATATTTAACTTACCCAAGTGAGAACGTTCGATTTTTCTTATATTTTCGTAGCTACTCAATGACCAACTCTCACTATAAATTGCACAAAACATTTGTAAATTACTTTTAAGTAGAAGTTAGGTATTTGTAAACATTTCAACACCTTAAAACTATATTAAAATAAATTGACTCCGTCAAACCCTTTTAAAATAATTGCACTGACATCATGTATTGTCATAAAAATATAAGTTTTTTATTATTTCACGATTTATGAACTTATTATTTTTAAATACACTAGTGCTTACAAAGTAAAATGTTTAAAGAGCTAATATTATTAAGTATTCGCAATCTATGGACCTCAGAAGATGGCATTCTCTTTTGTTAATATTTACTGTATTTACTTTATAAATATTATCATTTGTGTCTTTTTCAATCCAAGTCAAAAACCATTAAGGACGTCGGGGCTGACTTGTATTTTAGATTTATACATATTTTTTTTCAATTTTAAAGATAAAGACGATTTCATGGAAGTCAGATTGGAGTCCGATTGTAAAAATTACTATGTCAGAAGTAGTAATAAACGTCTATATATCACACCGTTTTGAATATTTCGAAATATTTTCATCAGATATTATTTTAAGTTGATTAAAAAATAAAACTTCAATACGATCTGAGTAAAGTTTTTCTCATCCAAATAATAAAAATAATAAAAATAAAAAAATGAACAAAATCCGATACTTCTACGTGCCATGATCGTTTTTCTAGTAAAGTCATTTTTTTTCGTTGAAATGGTTTGATTTTATTTTTTTCAGTACAGCCGTTGTAACACATACGTAACTAGAAATATTTTTTTCCCATCATAAAAACCTCAGACGTTCGTCATATTTTATTTTGTAACGTGGTTTTAAAATATTCAAAATTCAAATTACAAAAAAAATACTGGAAATACTGGAAACATTTGTTTTGGCTGGGTACAGTTTTATTTTTTAATTTTCACATCAATTGTGATCGATCAAATCGCCTGTAAAAATATTCAAGAGGAATAGGGGCATTTTCAATTCAAAAATTAAATCATAATAATAATTATTATTATTATTAAGGAAACCATTTATTGCTCATTCTTAGTATCACACTTTCCATTCATCAATTGTTGTTTGAATCGTTCATTATAATAGCATTATTTATTTTAATTTTCCTTATAATAACCAAATCGTTATAACACTCTTTATTTGATTCCATATTTTTTCGCCATTCATTGATTCATTGTCATTCATATGTAATATGTACCTACCTATTCTTTTCACCGATATTTTGTTTACTTTTTTTTATTATCCTCCATACGGAAATTGGCATTTCGCATTGTACGTAAAAATTGTAAGGGTTGTATACAAACAAAACTGCTTACCGTAAGTAAAAGTATTTATTTTGTGTTTCAATTCAGTATTTCAATGTTGCCAACAAAGTAAAAACAATTTTTGTTTACGTACGTACTTTAATGAAGATCGTCATATTATTTTCTTGCTTTGAACTTTTTTAAAATTTTAATTATTGTTTTTCTATGTTCATGTACAGCCTCGCTTATTAAGATTTGTTAGATGGAAAATAAAAGTTCCAATATCCATCACTTCAAACCTTTTGATATTTTATTACAAAAAGGTTAAAAAAAAAAAAAAAGAAAGTGATACCTACCTAAATTAAATTATAATATATTAAAATAAATTAAAAGTATAATAAACGTTCTTTGGGAAAAAAATTAATATGGTACTGTAGACTTATTAAACTTCAAATAAACTAATTCGATTATAATCAATACCTTATAGGCCATTTAATTTAAAAAAAATAAAAATTGTTTTAGAATACATGCCAATTTCTTTTAAAATAAACCAGAGATATAGACAGTTTAAGCTTACGAAAGAGCCATCAGATGCGTTCTCCGATATTGAAAAACGTTGCTTAGTATTCCGAATATTTTTTTAATTTTTAAAAAAAAAAAAAAAAATTAAAAATTTTTTTTATCATTTATAAAATAAAAATCTAGAAGATTAAGATTATTTTTTTTATTCGTATACCAACTATTGTATTATTGTATTTTCGTATTTTTTATGATAAATGTTTTATGTATTTGAACTATTATAATATAATATTAAAGACACATTTATTTTATATCTTTATACAGAAAACTATTTCTTGATAAAGAAAATACGTTATTTTAATTTTATTATCCATGGTGCATGGGTTATTGAAACCTCTGACTTACCTAAACTATAAGACTTAGAAAATATAATTAACTATGAATTCTTAACATTTTTTAGCAGTTTTATCAATATTATTAGAACACTGGCTCTACATATTATGCAATTGTGTTTGATATGTTATCCCAAAAAATCCCTTCTTTTCGTTCAGAGATGATCTCAAAAAATTAGTTCAGTGTACGGAAAATTCATTGCAACCACACACATCCAACCATTACGACTACTCTGTTATTGTTACAGTAATTATTACACTTAATAGGTATGTATTTTTATGATAAAAGATAAAACATTGATTTTTTAATACCAGTGGTTGCATTTGAAATATAAATTTGTGTACTGCTTGAACGTGATTAATATACAATTTATATAATTTATTTTAATATTTCAAATGTAATACTAATATTGCAGTTCATACGTCTTATTGATTAAACCTCTATAATATTATAATAATATAGCAAAAATATAAATCAACCATTTGGATATCTAACATTTTTTTTTTTTAAATATGAAAGGGATTGTAGTAGATATTTTTTTTAACATAGTTTCTCAGAAATTTCTAGACCTTCTCATCCGTTAAAATAGCAATACCTAACTTTTTATTTTCAAATGGTAACAATAATATATTGTTATTTGACGTTCACATAATAAATGTTTGAAAAAACTTATTACATCATGTATAAAAGTATATATTTTCGAATGACTTTTATGATAGTTAACGTAACCTTTTTTTACCCAAAGTCACATTGTGCATAGAAAAAACTAGATACATTAGAAATTAATAATCGATCGTTAGTTGAAAATGTATAATAGAAATTTTATTTCCATTCAGGTTAACTAAACCAAGGTCCCATGATATTAGGACGAGCCCAATATAATAAAAATTTAAATCGTTACTACTTGAGTTGTCTTTTTGAACCATTCTTCAGTCTAAACGTGCTCATCATAAAAATAAACTGTTAGTAAAACATGTCATATTTATTATTTAATTAATTTATTGATTATTATTGTAAATAATTTAAAATTACGAATCTTACTTTTATGCATAATGTATGAAGAAAATTAATCACTCTAGGACCGAACTGGACTGTGTTTTATAATATTTCCTGTCCGAATGTCCTGGTGAAAATGTGGGTAAATAAAAGAGTTGAGTAATAAAAAACTTATGTGAAAAATATATAATCAAAATGCAATATTAGTTTGTGGTATTATTATTCGATGGTATGCACTGTGTGTCACATATTATTATAATATGCTTGGATAGAATTGACTATTATTTATCATTATGTTCTTGACTGTTGGACATGCCATACCAGTTGATATCTTTGTAAAAAAAGAAACCATTTCTGGATTCAGAAATCATAAATAACTGCCTTGAATTTGTTGTTTACTTAGTAGGTCATTGTTTATTTTCAATGTACATACTTGGGACTTACTGCGTTTTTTATAACGATAAAGCTTTTGATTTCCTTAAAATAATTTTTTGCTAATAAAAGTAGTACGATTTATATAAAGTAATGTATTGTTTTTAATTATTATAATTTATATTTATAAGTTGGTAAATTATGGCTTGGAATTCAGGACAATGCGCGTTTTACGATCGGTTTAAAATAAAATAAAACATTCACAATAATTTAGTTGATATAACTCTAATCTACTATTTCAAAATCGATAAGTATATTTTTTTTCTTTTTTAAAAATAAATAATGAGTTATTTTATATTTATTATTGTTTAAGAAATATTATATACCAACAATTTTCGCATTTAGTCAAGCGATAAAATATATCTATGAAAACGATAAAGGTTTAAAATGTTTCATAATTTATTACGACTTTCCACCCTATCTCTTAACATTAAAGACTCCTTAAGTCCTTTAATATTTCAGTTTACAGAACACGAATTTTACATACAATTCAACAATTTAATAATAAAAATTGAAATATTTTACATTTTCATTTAAATGTAAGCACTTATAATCCAATTTTAACTCTGTTATTATAAATATTCGTTACTCTTTAAATATCGCATCTAATAATCTCGGATACTAAATAATATATATAATCGAAAACGTAATGCTATTAAATTTGATAGGTACCTATAAACAATTTAAAAAAAAAACATTTAAATATTCTATTGTTGGTACACAATTTTAAATTGTATTACTATCTATTATAAGAACAATTATTAATAAATAATATCGTAGCTGATATATTCACTACATTATCAGGATCAGTTTGGCGCGATAAACAATGGTGATTATTTTCAAATGTTTAGTAGGTACTTATATATATTATAACTAAAACAGAATTATCGGATCTATTTTGTTTATTAGGTACCTAGCTATAATAATGTAATATGTATCACTTTAAATATCACATTAAAACATCAAAGTTTAATATTTCCACTCATTTTGTAGTAAATACACGTAACTCCAACATACGTTATGATAATATCACTAGTCACTACTTTTAAAATGTTATTACCTACTTCTTGCTCGTTACTTGTAAAGTTACATATTATACCTACTTTATGACCTTATATCATTATAAATCATAAATATTACGAAGATTAAAGAGTAATTATTTGTTTTTGTTGTTTTTTTAAATTTTATATAATATTAAACGATGCATAATTATTCCGATTTAACAAAGCCAATTTTACCGAGTACTTTCGATGCATATCGAAAGTACATAAAACAGACGTAAACGGAGAGCTATTTAATTTTATTAGCGACATTATTAGGACATATTGAGTGGTAGCCAAAATGTGAAGGACACCAACATGTCTTCAGTGTTGTCTCCACCTTACACAAACATACAATTTAGCAAATTTGCGTTGAACAGAACGAATTTTATGTTGTTAGATTTATATAAGAATACATACTATATCTTATCAAAATCAAAGGCAAAACAATATTTGTATATGGACGTTGATTAGTTAAAAGATATCAATTATAAGAGAGATACAGACATTTTTGTTTTATAATATTTTACTTAGTCATAGCTCGTTTGATAATATTGATATATCATAAAAATCAAAGTACAGATACAAATAATGTGATAATCACTCTACTTTAATTAATAATACGAGTAATACGATACCAAAATACAGAAACAGAATAATTAATCAAAGGTATTACGAAGAACCCAATATTACGTAAATGTTCACACCAGCTAATCTGTATCCACAACATGAGGTACGATACATAAATTACGCATAATTTATCATACCCAAATCATATGTGCTATTTCTATGAAGCATTTTCATATATTCTGACGACGTATTTAGCGATAGCAGCGCAATGTACGTTCTTTCAAGAAACTAAAGAATATTTTACATAATCCCAAAAAGACTTCCACGCATTATCTGTGGAAAACCAACTAAAATACAACCATCCATGGATACAAATATGAGTTACATAGAAAAAATAGACAGGTAGCGCGTGAACTCCGTGTATTTAAGTGACATGGAGTGACCTTGATCCACTCACAATGTGCCAAACGCCTTTAAGTAGCTTAGTCAAATAACCTATTGGAAACGCTACTAAAACACAAAAGCTAAGGTTAACACGAAGAATCACTAAAAATACAATCACTAGTTCATAGAAACTAGACTACAGGCCTACGACCATATTAAACAATACATCTCTATACCTACTCAGCTATTAGGTGGTGGCTGTCCAGCATGGAAATCATCAGCACAAGCGAAGGAGATTGACGAGCTCTACCGGATAAACGACGGTATCAGAAGTGATTGAAGATAGAAAGAAATGCTATTCCGATTAAAGAAACCCACTATACTCTACTCTATGGGTAAGGTAAGTGTTACACGTAAGCGAAACCTCTTGAAAACTACTTAGGTGGAAAGAGTTGTACGCAGAGTGACTATAAACATTTGTGTATCGTTGTAAATACACATACAATATTAAGAGTTTCCCAATCGTTATTTTATCTATATGGTTATAGGGACATTTGGTCATTCAAATTGAGTAGACATTAAATTATGCCAGAGAGAGTATAAGGACTAAAGAGTTTCCGTAGGTATGATATGTTTTATTACAAATGCACATAATATAATTACACACTTTCTTAATGCAAAAAATATTTTTTACGTCTCTTCCTGTACAAAGTAATACATTACAATCACGTACGAGTGTTTGTTTAAGCTCGGTTTTCATAAATAAAATATGTACCTACCTAATACATTTGTATTATTATACCGTAATGTTATTATATCTTTTTTTATATATACAATCAAGTGAGTTATATCAGCAAGAGTTGCATAATACATTTTTCGTTTTACAAATACATTTATTATTATAGTATTTTTTTGTACACAAACATTTCTTAAAACATTGCTGAATTTAATATTTCTAATGTATTTCTAAGAAATGCTCTAGATATGAGTCTAAGTTGTGCTTTCTGGCCAAAAACCCAGTAAAATGGTTAATCACCATTACCTGAAGATAACTGTTTTTGTTTTAGTGAACTGGTCAATTCGAAGATGTTTACCCAATACATTAATTTATTAACTACTATCTACCATACATACTCTTAAAATATAATATCTTTATTTACTATTTCATCATTTCCTTAGCTAGCTCTAACATTAACAAATTTTTCCATGTAGAATGATTTAAGTTATGACCACACATTTTTTAGTTGATAAAATATTAAACAATATTAACGAACTCAATTGTCCGTTTGAATAATGAAAGGATCTCCAAAAATATAAACTATAAAAATTCGATTTTAATTACTTAAACCACGATTTTTTTCTCTGGAGCACTCAACGTTGACAAAAAGTTAGAATAGAAAAATAATTTTTTTATAGTTAATATAAATATATATTATGTATTTCCGGTGTAATTTCATGACTGGAAATTGAATAAATCGACATATGTATTGTGAACGTGCATTGATTTCATTCAACATCATAGCTAGGTTACACAACTTCACCTTTCTTAGCGATCATTTTTTTCAAACACTTTTCATGATAATTGAAAATGTATTGATAGTAACAAGACGTAATATATTACATAATAATTTTTAAAATTATAAATCATATTATAGCTAAGTGTGTATTAGGTATATTTATTTACGAAAATTGTGTTTTAATAAATACTCGCATCCAAAATGTCTTACCTATCTCAAATTATTCAATTGTTCAGCAGAAAGATTTTAAATTTCAAACGACCTATTGTCTATTGAAATAAATATCAAATTTAAAAATGATAATATTTGTTTTACGTTAAGTCACGAATTCACGATATTTGTTTTTTGTTCTAATCAAAACTATAATAATAACTGTATTATACTACATTTCAGCTACTAACTGTCAACCATTACCTACCATTTTCCTATCAAATTTGTATTCTTTTATCAATATAAAATTGGTTCTGCTTGACACAAGATTGATATGACATAGTTGACATTATTAGCGGATAGGCAGTTTTATTGAAATTCGATACCGATTGTTTTTGATTAGTTCAACGATAGACATTTTATAAGTATACGCTGTTTGAATGAAAAAAAATGGATAATTAGTATATTTCCAAACAAGGACCCAAATATTACCAATCTATGGTCGACAAATAATATTCATCACTAAAAAATGATGTACTGTTTGCAGCCATTGCTGAAAATGTGATGAGAAATCGGAAAAAATAACTAATGCTGGTCGTCAAAGAATTGATCACCTCTCGCACAAAAAATATAACATTGATTTGTAAACAACAAACAATGCGTCGACTTTACAGTGCCAACTATAATGCTTACTGGAACCGTATCTGTATGAACAGTACACTACACAACTCGTTAGATAGATGTCAATTCAAAAATTAAGAAAGGAAAGTAAATGGACCTCGAAAAACCATCAGGAAGAGAGGATGATCAATCTCATGTAAGATTCTTGTGAATTTAAGCATGATATATTCATATTTCTTATCACATTAATAGTCGTGTCTGTGTGATGGACGAAAAGAAGATAAAATACACGTTTTCGTCGAAAAACAAAACCGTCTGCATCCGATACGCATGTCTGGAGTTAAGTCCCCCCCCCCCGACTATAGTAATATTTGCTTGCGGGCACTCACCTCTTTGTCCTGGTTTCTCAGAGTCGTCGCCCGGCGGGAACAGGTAGTCTTCCGGCACCGCAGTCGCGGCTTCATCCGCGGTCACGTTCCGCAGCCCGTTTGGCAGAGAGTCCCACGTCCACTGGCAGTGCGGGTCCAACGTACACGTGTCGTCCACGTAAGACTTGATGCGCTGCATGGTCAACAGGCTCATGTCACCGGTGGCCGGAGACGGCGAGGCCGTGGGCACCGTGACGCAGGCCACCGCGGCCCACAGCGCCACGGCCGCGACCAATGGTGGCCCGCGACACCGACCGCGGCGGTGCAGTTGGTGCTGGTGGCGGTGGTGTCTGCGATGCTGGTCGGGCTTCATGGCAGTCGTCGCTGGTCTGTCACTGATTCGAGATGTCTCGTCGGTTTCAAGCGTCCGACGGTCGAAAGACTGACACCTGAAAAAACCACACGATAAGAGCTATATCCTAGAAAACGATGACGTTTCGTCTCTGGCGTATATTTTTTGCGCCGACGGTTTATTACAGGAGATTTCTGAGACATTTTAAGAAAAATTAAATTTGAATACAATATGAATGTACCAACACGAGTAATCATCACAAAATAAATCTTGCATATTGTTAAGTTTCTTGACTTATTAGAAAATTTTTTATTTCATTTTACGGTATTTTTTTTTCAATTAGCAGCATAATTAAATGGGGACGAGGGAATTAAATGTGAGAGTAGTCTTCAACGCATTTTAGGACGGCAATGTTTATTATTTTCCTAAACAATAAAAGAACAGAGATTTGGATACATTTGCGTGGTATGAAGATTATATCTACAAATGTGAAAAAAATATTAAAAACCTACATTTTCGTTTTTATATTGAGTCGTTTTTACTAATACAACTAAAGTCAATTGATTTTTTTAACGATAAATAGATTCATTGTAATGTTGTGTAAGTATTACGTACATTCGGTTTGCTATAAGTGAAAAAAAAATGTAAGCTGCATAAAAGTTTGTTAAGTCCATTTCAAATATATGCGGAGCTGTTGTTGGTTTACTATGCGTTGCAATACAACTTTTATTATTCGACGTACACCATCGCACATCATATTATAATAATATATTCTGTTAATAATTATTAAGTTCGCAATACGAGTTTATAGGTGGTTATATGTATATTATTATGCTGCCTGCAGATCAGCAGCTATAGCTATATAACAGCGACTATAGCAGCGGCGACAGCTGAAGTGCATCGAACCGTCAAATAAGATCGAACTATCGAAGTAAGGTAGTTTTTAAAAAGTCAGCTATGTGCTCTGTTTGAATTTATTTATTAAATAATACAACTATGTGACCTGAGTATCAACCGTATTTTTCCGAATCGGGTCAAATTATCGGCCACTCGTGTCATAAAATGTGTCGGCACCCCTCACCGAACGATCGATATGCACAATAATATTAGGCACATAAAATTCGATTCTAAAAGTTGAAAAATACCAAACGTATTGTGATTGTTACCTATGACATTTAAAAAGTTTATTTTTAAAGTCTGTCTCCTCGACCGCAAACATGACGACTAATGAAATTAAACGTTTTTCAGATTTATCACTCGAATAGAGCCACTGGCACGATAAGATTAAACTCATGTCGTCTGCTGGGACGGTCGACAGTTGCAACTGCAGTTTTGGCTTAGCGAAAATCACAGCTGTTCGAGCACGGGAGAATCTCACATTATAATATTATCAACGCGTCAGGTACTTTGCCAATCATTGTCGTCCACTGCACTTGATATATTGACAAGATCAAACTAAACACAAACCCGAGTCACACGAGAATGGGCATATTAAGTATGTGCATGACAATATTATTATAATATTGTATTTCTTACTTTTAGAGTGAGTTAAGAAGTTCTTTTATTTATCATCATCCACTTGAATATTAAAAATTCAAAATACTTTTCGTGATTACCTCCATGTATCAATACATCTTAGACTTAACTCATTAGTGGAAAAAAGTGTCACAGCTAACTTGTTGATCTTGAGAAAATTGATAAATGGACACGTTGATGAGCCTTATCTCTCTTATCATAAATTAGACTTTGGAGTTCCCGATCGTTCCACAAAATCTTACCAACTTTTCTTTTTCAATTATTCCTATTCATAACACTATTATTAAGGTATAAATAAGCTGACGCCAATGAGCACCCTGCATTATTGAGATTATAACACATCGTTTTTAAAAATTGTATTTTACAATTGATGTTTGTATTATTATTGTTGTAACTATTTCTTTTTTTCGTCTAGTTTATAAGAAGTTTAATTTCGGTAAACTATAATACTTATTTTTGTCAAATCGTAGTATTTGGCATAATGCCCGTTTAATAGTAATATATAAATAAACCACCGCGCACCAGTCCAACGCATATTCTTACCAGTAATTGTTTGGTAAACACTGATTACCCATTATTATTATTATTATTATAAGTACAATTTCAACTTAAGAAACGGGGAAAAAATGTATTTTATGCAAAGGCGTTAGCTCAGCCTTTGAGCGTTCTAGGCCGACATTTGTTACACAGGTCAGTACACACATTTTTAATGCATGAGTATAGTGAGTACTTTTAAATTTTTAGCACTTTGCTATGTTTTACAAAATATTTGTAAGACAGGATTTTTAAGTAAGTGTTTAAAACTGTACAATGACTATGAAATATGTATACACTTGTAATGGTAATATAATAAGGGTAACACCATTAAATTTTGAACTCGGACTACAAATTTGTCAACAAGACACTAAAACAATGTACATGCGTAGTTACAATGGTATATCTATTAATTTGTGTACCTATATGCGCATTCAATTTATTTCACTCTATCAACCATGTATTGACGACCTGTTGTTGTAGTGTATTTCTGGTATGCACTTATCACAAAATACACAACATATTATATTATTACACTTATAGCGACTAAAGTGCAACTATAATATTATATACCATAGTGGGTAGTAAACAATGTTTCATTGATATTTCGTAATATCGTTAATGTTCCTCCGCATCAGTGGCGTCAACAGGCCGATGTGGTCGATGAGCCTTGGAGCCATGGGAAAGCATCGGAAAATGATTTTTTTTCAGCGGAAACTCTACTTTTTTATGAAAACTCTACGTACTTTATAATCTGAGGAAATATTAATATCATTGACAGACACAGCAACTTTCCGAGGAAAAAAAAACATAAATATTGAAAACCATTTACTCGTTGATTTTAGGATCAGCTATCAGATCATAAGTTGCTCTTCGGCATAACTCACATAAAATGAACAAATTAAATATTGAAAGAAAATAAAGCATCCCTGTTCGATATTTGTACCAATTACGATATAAATTGCATTATCTCAACAGCCATGATAATCATACGATCGCGATGGGTAGAAGTTTTCCAGAAGAATGTTTCTCACTTATTATTTGTTTGGTAATTCAGATAACAGTGGCTTACCGCCACTTTCCAAATTGAAAATTAATAATTATCATAATAATATGAAACATTTTACAATAAGATGAGTGACATAATAACGAATTAATGTAACGTAGAAGCGGACGCATTGCCACCAATGAATGTCACGTAATTTGTTCTGTGATGACTTAAACTACTTGAAAGCTCGATGAATTAATCATCGTAACTTTTATGTAATTGTCTTAACAAGCCTATTAACCGAACGTTACAAGAAGTGCTTATTGTTAATATACTGAAACGTAAACCTTGGTTTATCGACAAAAAATCGTATTACCTATTTTATTTTATTCAGAATTCAGATTTTAAGAATAAAAATGAACAGTTCAAATTTTGCCAGTGTTTAAATTTTCCATTGAGGCCAAAATAATTGTAAGTGTCACCACATAATACTATGCTACTTTTACTGATAAATAAAAAGCATTACATAAAATACTTGAATAGTGTAATCGGATATTTTATACATTGATAAGTGAGAGGAAGATAGTGGTTTTATAGAAAGTTATTTTTAACACTTTTAGCAGTACAATGTATAGGTACTTTTAAGCTTTAATATTTATAAACGTGAAAATTGAAGATCAGAAAATATAATAAATAATATCATAAAAATGTTCAAGTAGGTTTAAGTTTGTTTTTAATTATTATAAAAACCGAAATGGATAATATGTTTTCGGTATTCAAATTTCAAAGTAATTGTAAATAACGAAAATAAGTGAATACCCAAATTGAAATGCTAACAGAACCGCATTACAATAATTAACAATAATTATTATTACTTTTGAAAAGTCATATTATTGTTATTAAATAATAATTTTATCAACTCGTTAAATCTGTTAACTTTTTTAATTATCTTAATATTTCATCATATTATAATATTATGAAAACAAATTTTAGAACTAAGAATTTAACTAATTTTATAAGCAAGTCGTATTTTCTTCGCGTAATCTAACAAGAAGATGTTTCTTTTTTTTTAATACATTTTTCAAAATGATTCATATCTTTTTCATTACACATGTTTCTGTATAGTGTTCCTACTCCCCTACCGGTATTCTGGTCGCAATATTATACCGCAGTATATTATCGTTGAATCGTTAACCTGATATTATACTGGAATCTACGAAATAGGGTCAAACGCTGACATGATACACATAGGGATGAGTGCTTTGTATGTTTAACCATTACTTTAGTAGTGCACTGATCCAATTGATATACATAGCTATTTTTTTCTATATCCTATTGAATGTACAAATATCTTAACAATAAAACCGTTCGATTACATAGACATGTATATAGTAACACTAATATTGAACGTATTAACTGTTAGTATGCCTTGTATTATACTAATATCATAACAAACAGAATAAATATGTTTGTCCTGAATCACCTCTCATCATAAATAATATTGTGCATGCACAATCCACCATCTCCCAAACACAACTTCAATCTCGAATTAAGAATTTAATCGTTACAGGAAATCCACAATAAACATAAACCTAACCACGTCGCAGTTAGTTGTTATTTCTGTTAACACCCTTTTTTTTCATATTATGAGTTAGAGACAGTTAAGAATTTAACTAGTTTTTAAGCAAGTTGTATTTTCATAGCAACAAGAAAATATTTTTTTTTTTTTAGATATAATTTTCAAATTTATTCATATCTTTTTCATTACTTATACATGTTTCTATGACGTCCTTACTCCTTACTGGTCTCAATATCATACCAGTATACTATCGTTAACTTAGGATTATATTGGTGCATACAAAATAGGGTCAAACACTGACACATAATGTAGGGTTATATGTTTTGTACGTTTACTGAAGTAACCTTTAGTAGTGCACCGATCCAATTTATATACATATAATGTGGTGTTGAATTTACAAATATCATAACAATATTACAGTTTGATTGCATATTTATGCACATTTTAATATAACTATTGAAGGTATTAGACATTAGTAAGGGTGTATTATACGAATATTATAACAAATAGAATGAATATGTTTATTCTGAATCACCTCTCCCCTACGTTACACGAAAATGCATAAGCACTCCTAAGCAACTCCCAAACACTTTTTTAATATCGAATTAATAACTACATCTTTACAGAAAATCTACAATTCACTAAAAACATAAACCAAATCGTTATTACTACCTATTTCTGTCATCATCTTTTTTTTTAAGGTTTAGTAAAATTAGAGAGATAGAGAGAACTCTTTTTTTATATATACTTATAATAAATTTACCAAACATATAAGACATACTATACATTATGATACACAAAGTATATTAGTAGGTATATTATAAATATATTTTTGATTTTTGTGCCAATAAATGCCTGATTTCTTGTTCAAATCGTCAACATAAAGTTGAAAATCTTCAACTAGATAATATGTTCATTTAATATAGTTGTTGGACGGAATGATTAAATGAAAAATACAACTTTCCATATGAATGACGAATGTGTTAATATTAATTTAACTAACCTAACATAAGCAGATCTATTGTAATGTATGGCTAGGTTACAAATAATAAATTACCCCTAACAACAAAAAAAAAAAAAAACAATATACATACAATAGAAACTTACAATAACGATTATTCGATTAACCATAATATAAATCAACAGTTTCATAATGTCAGTGTACATGGGTGTTTATTCTATCAAGTTGTATAATTACATGCTTGTCATATAGTCTACTGAAACTCAATTTATTCGATTTCATCGTTTATAAATATCGGGGATGGGCAACTCAAAGTTACTAGAGGGCCAATTTTTAGGAAATTAAAATCTAGCTGGCCAGAGCATAGAAAGCAAAAAAAAATGGCCATTCAAAATACACATTTTAAATAGTGTTCAATAAATTATAGAGTATATAGACGATAAACTTTAAAATTGTGTGATGTAATTTGAAAATGTAGATCTGGGAGGATAAAAAACGCTCGGATGCTATGATCAAATTGTATAACTACACGCTTGTCATATAGTCTACTGAAACTCAATTTATTATGTTTCGTCGTTCTTGTATATCGTGGTTGCATGATCTGATAGAGATATTTAAAAAACATTTAGAATATTATGTTGTATGTTATCGTCACTGTTCGCACAACCTCGCATTGCGGCCTGCAAGCGATAGTTTTAATCTTGAATATCTGAAAGTATATAAATATATTTTTTTTTTCAATTCAATAAAGCAATTATTTTTTAAGATTCTTTGAGCACTAATTAAATATACAATCGTAAAAAAAATAATAAAATTTAAAGTGTTCATCAAATATAGGCTAAAAAATATAATCGAATAAATGCAATTCTAAAAGTTTGAATTATAATATTTTTTTATTATCATTGTTTACATTGATATTTTAATTAATCAGTGCCGCTCAACAGCTTAATGCCGTCCTCTCCAAAATACAGCTATCGCTAATTTTCGAGGGGAGTGTATTTTATAAAAGTAATTTTTAAAGCTGATTAGTTGAACTCTGTTTAACTCAGCAGTTTTATTGCTGGTCGGCATTACACGTCAAAGTATCAAAAGAGGACAGGTCCTCCCTCATTCGCTTGCTCTCTGCTATAATATTTTCCAACAATTTTGATGTCTGAGAAAAATCGAGTCTCCAAAAATAATGAGCACTGCGATAAACGTTGATTTCCCTTGATTTTAGCTGTAAAACCAAGACATAACGTGGTCATACTGTAAACTATTTATTGTGTATTGAACTACCTACCTAATCTACACCATGGACGCCGCCCGGAATTGGACGTCATATTAGGGATTTAATAGAAATAATTACGAATTTATAAAGTCCACCATAAATGTGTAGACAAACTAACTGCTGATTTGATTCCAAAAACAATTGTACAGACCAATACGCAACGATTATATTCTGCAAGGAGAGCAAGAAAGTCTACCTTTTTTAGCAGATGATGTTTAAATAGGTCAAGTTGATCATTACGGTCCAAATACTTCGTCAACATAATATCACGAAGTCGATCATAAATCAAATGTAGTCACGTTAAATACATAATAAAAACATGAAACTTTTGCTGAAAGCTATATTATGTTTTCATTTTTTCATTTTTTTTTTTATAAAATGATAAAAATATAATGCTTAAAATTTTTAAATTATAACAAACTTAGCATATAATATGTTAAAAATAGAAACTAAAAATTTAAAAAGCATTATTGATCTATACACATAGATACCTAACTACCGAAAAAAATGTGGATATTTATTTGACAAATCACAAACAGAATGATAATGAGTTCACCAAGTATACAATAAAGACAATAAATAAAATACGATAAAACAAAACAACGATAAATTATTATAAGATGACTCCATTGAAGTATTACAATAACTTGGAAACTAAATAAATAACTAAGAACCACATAATATTTGGGCATAATAATATGCCTAATTAGTAAATACGTATTTTGTTGATGACAAAAAGCCTAATCTAAATGATGTATAATACGGAACTTATACTTCTATCAAGTACACAATTTTAAAATCCAATAAATTAAAACAAATTTTAAATGCAGCTGAGAAAACATGAATTCATACCCACAAAACTCAAAAAATAAACAACACTTGTCTACTTATGAAATTCGTTCTAAGCCCAATCATACAAATCATAATGACATATCATGTGGAAATAATACTTATTTTTACTAGGGCTCTAAATCTATGTAACTTATACAAGTTTAACAAAGTCGATGTAAACTAACTAGAAATTAGAATACAATTTATCAAAAATACTGATTTTAAAATAAGTCGCGTGTCCTTAATGTGTTGTTTTACTATCTGCGTTTAAATGATACATAAATAAATAATTTAGGTACACATTTACTTAACGTCTATTAATATGAACTGACTTTCATAAGACTACGTTTGATTTACTTTTTTGTTGCAAGTTGTGCTGAACTTAGTTTTTACTAGTAATAAAATCCAATATGTATATATTTTCTTAATCAATTGTGAAACTAATAAAGTAGTATTTAAGTAGTTTCAATTTCAGTTTGGTTAATGTAGATAACTATACTAGCGTTCCGATGTTTGTCTTTTTCTTTTTTTACAAACTTGAAGCCAAAATATATCAAATTTGTTTTTACAAAAATTTAGTTTCATTGTATCTATTAAAATACAAAATTATTTTATTATCTAAATTATCTCATAATATTTTAATTATATCAGCAAATTAATATTGGCCGAGAAACTTATTATTATTTTTATTGAATTGTTTTTACATACAGAAAATAAATTCTTAAAAACAATATTTGAACGGCATATTTCGTATTTACAAAACTTTTTTTTGCAGCATTAAGTGTTGAGAATATATGCTCAAAATAGTCTAAATTTATTAGATTAGGTTAGGTCAACGTGTTTTTCATTAATTTCTTAGATGGTTTAGTTTAAGGAGCACAGCATACGAATAAATTGCTATTGCTCATTAATAGAAAAATAACGTTGGCATAAGGTATAAGTCTGAATAATGATTTCCACGTCTATACGAGTATACGGCATTACTACTATACTCTATTGAGTCACTGTAGTAAATTTAAGTGCAGTTTTTGTTCATAATTTTTATTGGTTTTTGAGTTCAAAATAATAAATTTCAACGATTTTTAGCTTTCCATATTTTAAGTTGCATACATTGTAA
Organism: Myzus persicae; assembly: GCF_001856785.1. Lineage (NCBI taxonomy): Eukaryota > Metazoa > Arthropoda > Insecta > Hemiptera > Aphididae > Myzus > Myzus persicae. The sequence continues at coordinate 33,658 of NW_019101621.1, forward strand.
GTAATATTATGTAAATTCAAATGCATGGTCGTCACTTAAAAAGTTTTACTATCAATTTTTTGTCACTGTGATATCTTGAGAAGTCTGAGGTGACTTTGTTGCCTCGAGAGTCGGGACCGTACAAACAATCCTTTTCAAATAAATAACTTACCAAAATATACAGTCTATCGAATGACATACGTGAGGAGATATACCAATTGAGGTATATACTTAAACAACAAAATTAAATTCAATAAGTTGGTACATACTTGTACAATATTATAATATTGTGTTTTATTGTAGAAAATCGTACCACAGAGTAGGTACTCAGAGCAGTAGTTATAAAATATGTACGTTAATGGAGTGTATAGTTACACTTCCCATTTACTTATATAATATATGTGTCAGTATGTCACATTCTCGTAATATTTTTTTCCTCTTATGGCTTTTCGTAATGAACACCGCTACTCGTCAACAATAGTCAGGTGATTATATTTTTATAATAGGTGCAATGCAAAGAGCATGAAATATTACAAGACAGCGAATAATAAATGAATTGATTAAATCTAAAACAGATCCATCGTAATTTAGTTTCCCTAAATGTTTAAGTTTAATGCTGTACTGGTTAATCTATAGTTTACAGGTGAGTCATTAATAACAATGTACAAATAATCCTTGCTAATGGTTGTTGTAATTAAAAAACAGTATATAATATTTTAAGCGTTAAAATAAAATCAGAAAGAAATCCAAGATCAGTCATAAATGGGATATTACCTGAACAGAATATTCATGAACAATAAATAACATTAATGTCTAGTACTTATATAATTTTGTAACAATACTTTTTTTAACACAATAAACTTGGGTGCATTGAACGTGACTGGCGCACTGTCTTTATTGGACTTTTTAATAAATCTATTATTTATTTAATTCGGAAGTGCGCACGTTATGTACACAGTGTACATAGACAAGGTCACTACATACATTATTTAATGTATTATTTTTTTATTGTTTTATGAATTACACTTAAACTATCAATATTTAACAACTAACCACTTAGTAGAACCACCCTCGTAAAAGGGGGAATACTAAAATGGAATAGTGTTGACAACGAGATAAATCAAAATGTGTGTATAACTTATGAATTATTCGAAATTATTATCGTACACCAGTGGGCCTATGTAGTTCAGTATTAGCAAAAGTGAAAATATGAAATGTAACGCCAATGAATACAGTAATTTTAGCTAATAGGCATAGGTAGGTAATAAATTATGTAAACAAGGCTGGGCAAGTTGACTCATTTTTCCGCGGTTAGTTAAGTAATTATCGAAAAATGTACATCGGTTTAACTTGCGACTTTCACAAGTATTAAATATAAAAAAAAAATAGTTAAAATATATTTTTAACGGGATTTATGTTAGGAAAAAAATGATCTTAACGTGACTATACTCGTACAATTAATTAACTGATTATATGGTAACTACATATCATTGAAAACAATTTAAGTCGTTAAGTTATAGAAGTTACTTTAGAAAAAAAAAGTAATCCGTTATGTAACTTAGTTAAATGTTACTTGAATTAAACTTTTTAACTCTCTAATTCCCAGCCTTGAATATCTACGTACCTATGGTTTTATAGACATTATCTAAAAATCAAGACTAAAAATATCATCTCATGGCTGTACACTTTTAGGATGAAAACGTCGGTGACTAGAAGTCGTTGGGTAGCCGAAGAATAATATTGTGTAGGTACTATTTTTTGATATTATACGATTATATCACGGGACATAACTAATATATTATATAAGCTCGATTTGCGAATTCAAATTTATTTTTGCGTAATAATTTATACGGGGAGAAAAATGAAATATTCATTGTCAAATATTGGTGGTTGTGAATAAAATATCGAAAATCTGGCTTCTATATGTAATATATATTACGTATCACAATAAACATCTCTCCAAATTCGGATAATGGATATTTCTACTCTAAACCGATCTGCAGTGAGCTGCATTATTACTATTGTCGGAACAACTTTGCACGTTTTCGGTAAAAATGATTGGAAATATTACCCTGTGTGTGTGTGTGTGTGTGTGTTTGTGTGTATGTGTGTGTGTGTGCTGGCCCTGAGGCCCCAATGGTTCGACATACGGGCGCCCCCCCCCCCCCCTCCCCGTAAAACTGCAACGGTCGTCACACCTACACCAATTTATCAAAGTGACTGATTTATTTGTACTTTGGTTATTATGGTCTAAGCCCTAGGGTTCCGATTTTAATGTCCAAAAATAAATAAAATTGGTCGACCATATATAATATTGACATCCGCATTATGCAAGTATTTTACCTGTGGTAGTCAGATGGTGCAGACGACCAGGTCGTTAAGATAAATCCAAGACTCATGTCGTTTTCAAACCGGCAGTAAGAAAACGAATACGTATTTGTGTATTTAAACTCATGAGGATATTGTTCAGTTATACTCCCAGAAATGTGTCGAAAATTACTAGGAAAATAAATAAAAAAATTCCACAAAAACGTAAAAACATTATCTTTAATTTTAAAAACCACAAAATATGCAAAAAAAAATTACTTACAATAATCGTTGTAAATATATAGTTGCAACATATAGTTTGTAGCTTAACAAAGCCCAGTATTAGAGCAATAGTCAAAAATATGAAAATGTATTGAAGTCCTAGTACCCCACTCTTAGTTATTACTAGAGGTCGGATTTATATTCTCTTAAAATCCTTAAAATATGATGTTTTTATGTCACATAAAATAGGCAATATATTTTCTTAATATTCCTTTAAAATACCAGATATATGATGTTTTACGTCCTTAAATATACAAAATATTCTGTTTTAAGTATATTTAATTGATTAATTTTACAATAACAATTAATAACTATATATTGTTCTATGGATAGTCGTGCCAGCTAACGAAATAACCGATGTGTTGTCGCAATCGATAAAGAATACCTGGAGATTAATTTTTATTTAAACGAGAAATATGTTCATTATATGCTGGATATTACAAAAATATTCTCAAACATTCTCTAACGTGTTAAATATTCTCTAACACCTAAAATATGCTTTTTTATGTAAAATACATTTTTTCCTGTGAATTCTGTGTTTAACGATTTGTAAAGATTTCTCACTCCCACTTAACTGCATGGATTAGAAACAAATATGTAAAATCATAAAAATCCGACCTCTAGTTATTACATACTGTGCATAAGCAGGATAATTATGACTTAAAGTCTAAACATTAAAATATGACAAAAATATCAAAACATGGCCTTAAAAAAAAATTAATTAATTAAGTATGACATTTCGTTCATTAAAATTACAATAAAAATGATTAAATATGAACTCCGATAAATATAGATTATAGTATAGATTATTATTGATAGAAATTTTATGTTTCAGCGACTACTATTTATACGAATTCATGCGTTGAAAAAAAGCATATTATATGACACGTCCGTGTACGCATTGAATCTAATAATACAGGTTTTTTTTAATACCCTTATTTGAAGGTTAAAATTTGAGACAAACAGTAAATTAATAAAATGATTATTATTGTATAGGTACATACAATTTCGTTAAAAATTTCAAATGCGTATAGCAAAAACTGCATACAAATAAAAAAAAAATTTAATTTAATAAATTGCTTAATGCTTTTACATCATACCAAACGGGTTTATGATTTTTTTCCAGTAATTATTTACAAGAGCATGGCCAAAATACTAATAAGCCTAAGTCATAAGTGTCCTATTACTGCCTTTAATATGTGATTATATTTTAATCGATACATGTTAATATATTCAAATGGTTTAAGCGTTTGCCGTACTCGTCGTTATGCTGTCAAAAGTTAATCTTCAACAATATTGTCTAAAGTTTACGGCAATGGACTACGTGGTGTATAGGTACTACTACTTACATTTCGGGACGAAGTGGCCGAGTGGACTAGTATGGCCTCTGCCAGGCAACTGTCAGAAGAAAGACATCACCTTCCCTCAACTGTGTTAGCAGAATAAGTAGGTATTTTACGTCCGAATAAAAAGTCTTCTTCAAACGAAAAAAAAATTACACGCGATGTCATCGCTAGCACTAATGTTGGATATTTTACCTATAGCTTAATCTTAATTGACAACATTTATAAACAAAAAGACACTCTAATGTGAAATATAAGTTACTGATTGTAAAAACGGAATTATTATGTTTCTATTTTTTGTAATAATATAAATAGATTTTGGAATATTAAAAATTAATATTTATAGGCAAATTTAATATTTATAAGTAATAGATACACAACAATAGTATACTATTAACACGCAGGAAAACCTTGTAACATATTTTATTTAATACTGGAGTGCATGAAGTACCTAGTTACATTTTAAACAGTTTTAACTTCTAAGATAAATAGTAAGTCAGAGTGACCGCATCTATTGTTACAATCGATGAATTACACTAAGCACATTATTACAAAAAAAATAAACAAATATTTGGAATAAATTTCAATATTTCTAGCATTGTGACATGTTTTAAGTATTTCAAATCCGTAATTGATAATCCTATTTGTGACTGGTCATATTATGCCCTACATAATACACATATATTATACAACGCCTATTAAATAGTCGATTGCTTTTAGTAGGTCCGAGTTACACGACCACGCACTGATACTGTTTAAATCACTCGCCTTAATTCGAAAACTATGTTATAATGTAGTAACGATGTTAATCAAATGCGGTTGAAAATGCAGCACAATGCGTGTCGTTAATACAGGTATAGGAACACAAACATTTATTCGTCACAGCCCGCAGGGGATACCCTATCCTCTGGTTGATTTTAAGTACTATACCTATATGTGAGGACGGTCCTGGCTCGGAATTCCAGTGCTTCCATTGCAGAATAGCTCAATCAGCCCTGATTATACACTTTTCGTTTATTTAAAACCGTTTGATTAGAACACGCACATTTATTAAGGATCAGACATATTTGAACGAAAAAAAAAAAATAACAAATAATTTCGAGTAAACTGCGAAACGTCAAGGCCATGTTGCTTTAGCGAAAGCACACCGCACGCACCCTCTTCACCAATTCCGGTATTCATATTATTTAAATGTCATCTCTTCCTCGCCCATCCGAAACGGGGTGAAGCCCCAAACGGCGGATCGATCTTCAGCCTTTCAATTTGTATAAATGGTTTAAGCTCCGAAAAAAAATTGATAATACTTTAAATAAATACTGTAATAGTCATCATTGTGAAATTGGCAGAATGCTAAAAAATTATTTGCCGTAATATTTTTTAAATCGTTTCTGCGATGGAATTGCATGTATTTTTGTTTGCGGATTACGGCGTTTTCAATTGTATGACTTTAAACAGCCATTTTAACGGTTAATAACGTAGAAATGGAAACCAAATAAATGTCTGTTAGATGAAATATTCTGAAATTCATCTATGGATTAATATAATTAATATAAAATTCATTTACAGTTTAATTCTATGAGTTTGCTGAACAGAGCTGGTACCTAAATGTTACATGAGTTATTAAATAATTAGTAATAACAATATATTTTTGACACATTTTAAATTATAGGTCTGTTGTTTTTTAATATTTGGGTTTTTAGAAACAGACTTTTTAACCAATTCAAGCATTATCTACTTGTGATTAATGATTTCGTATAACGTTGTTTGACCTATATACTTGATCAATGCTAGTGTGCAGCAAGTGGCGACAGTTATATTTCGTGTACATATATATTATGTAGGTACGTAGTAAAAATTATGATGCATCCCCCCAATATACATTACCAAATTAAAATCATAAATCATAAGAATTTAATATATTATTGCGAATAACGCATTTGAAATTTAAATTCAACCACAATGAAAAATAATTTGAATTGACTGCGAAACGAAAAAAAATTTTAAAAAACTTTCCATTCTGTTTATTCATTTGTTATTTTATTAAATAATAAAATATGAAGCTGTCTATTCACTTTCATAGAGTCAGGTTAGATAATTTTAAAAGTATAAACATTAAATGTTCGTTCGTGGTTTATTTATAATTTACCGGGGGTCACTAAATGCATTAAGCCATAGTAGCCTGTGGACACATTTTATCTTGCCACAGACTAGAAATTTATTTTTTGGTAACACTAGTTCACAATACAATGTCTTAACCGAGTTCTTTGGGGTGAATTCTTTAATTATTCCAACGAGAAACCCAAACTTTTATAGCTGTACAGCATTTAATATCAATATGAGGGTTGGGTTCCGAAGAACTGCCGAGCTTAAGACAAAGATCAATGACTTAATCATATGCGCTCGGAAATCCAGAACCCACCAGGTGATACGTATTTATTGGTGGTTGGATTCGATTGAACGTCATAACTATACGCTTAGAAGCGTCATCAGTAGCCAAACTGAAATATTGAAATATCCACTCAACAAAACTATAATCAATTCATAATGGAGTTTTTGACAATCATTTAAATTATTTACACTCGTATAGAATTTCATGACATCACCAAAACACAACGAATAAGAGTATGCGACAATGGTGCAAAATACGACAACATTGTTGACAAATAGCTAAAACAGAAGTGGAGACAAGTGACTCCCCCGGGGACTCTCCGGATGATGCTTAGGTATACACGCGTTAGATTGAAAACCGTAGACATTTACTATTTATGCTTATTCTTAAATTTATTTTTGAAAATACAGTAATAATCAAAATAGGTAGGTATTATTAGTTAAAACCGATTAAATGGCTTTGCACAATAAAACTAAGATTTAAATTAGGAAAGGTAAATATGATGATTATAATTTATCAAATCGAATCTTAATGGCTAAACGGCTCTCTTTTCTAAAGACAAATTAATCAATATTTGTTTCAATGCACCTATATGAATATAAGAAGTTCAGAAGTGCCAAACCGTTAAATAATCGATTTTCACTTCTCAAATATATTTTGATACACTTCGGACGAGAAATGTTTCTTTCAGTTGAAGCTATTGTCATAGGTAAAATGTAGTACATTTTTAATAATTATATGTGACATTAAGAAATATATCTCCAGGGTAACAGACTATTGCAACCGGTGTTTTTTTATTTGTATATGTATCTCATTTAATTTTCCATAACTCAAATTCGCATTTTAATATGACTTTATATGCAATTGCATTTAAATCGTCTTTATAAAAATCATAAGCTTTTTTAATATCATAAAACGCACTACCTAAATACTACATAATTTAGAATATAAGTATAATATAGATGATAATAATTCTTGTCGTTTTCGTTTTCATTTCATAAATAGTTAATAAAACAAATACGCATGCTGAAGAGCCCAGTTGGTATAATAACCATCCGTCTTGCACAGACGTAATATATAGTTAAAACCTCTCTTCTTTTTTCACTAAATATGATCTGTTATTAAATTGTTAAAATAATGAATGTATTATAAATGTATACTTAAAACAATAACTATCATAACTATCATAAATATCATATAGAAAAAAAATTACCAATTTTTTTATTCTCAAATAAAAAAGATCACTATATATACGTTGCACTGCCTTAAATGAACAAAAAAAGTTTTCCGAAAAGTCAAACTAATTTATTTTTGAACGCTTGAAGCTTAAATTTTTTTGACATAGGATTTTCAGCAGTAAATTAACGAACTATCATAGAAAGATTTTATTATTTTTTACAGAGAATACAACGAGTAATACCAACTTGATACAAAATATATAATATATATGCTATCATTAATTTATACAGGTACGATACACAATTTTCAAAATATTTTATGATTTAGACATTTTCAATTCTAATTTTTTTTAGTATTTTTCTACGAATGCCAATAAAAATTTCTTTTGGTCAAAAAACTTAGAAATTCGATAAAAGGTTAATCATAAGTTATCATAATAACAGTTAAAAATATTAAAGATAAATGAGCACTATTTTTTTTATTCTAAACACTTAAAGAAATTAAAAATGCATTAATACCGTTTTTTTATTACTATTTTAAGTTCAAATCGGGACAAAATTAGATATTTAAACAAAAAATAACGATTTAAGTTATTTTGTCGTGATTTAAAAATATTATTAAAATATAGATTGACTGACAAACCAACTCCGCTCAGAATCGTTTTTCATGCTTTTTTTGTCATCGAATTCAAATTTAACACCGTCCATTACAGTGCTCCACTTCTAAACTTACTAGAGAGCGGATTCCACGTTTTTTTCTTATCAAACTGTAAAAATCAAAATAAGTTAAATTTGATTTTTACCTGCCTACATATGTAGTTAGGCAAATAAATATTAAACTATAAAAGAACCATAAATAACCACTAAATATTGTGTTATATTGGATAAAATTAAAGTATGCATAATGTTTTCATATCTACTGCCAACCATTATTGCTTAGGGTGTGGCGTGGTACGGTAGAGAGTTTTTTTTATATATTTTTAGTAGGTAAGTATGTCGGTATGGTTGTAACACTTGTTTACTTATGTGTAGCAAGGAATAAGGATATTATGTTGCTAAAAATATCCCGAGTGGTCACCCATCCAGGAGCTAGTAACACCGAACGGTACACCCAGAGCGTTTCCGCAGACAGAGCGTACGACCGCGCCTCATCAAGCCACATATTTATAAATCTATCTACGCAGAGAAGCTACTTTTACTACTTTTAGTGTCGCCACAAATTCGTGTGGACCATGTACCAGGGTCTCACTCACTAGTCGTTTCTATTTTTCGGTTTCGGAGGCGGCGGCGGTAATAGTCGTGGTTACGATGAGCGGCAGAAACCACAATCACAGCATAGGCTCCTGTTACATGTATTCTGATCGGTCGTCGTCGATTTCTACATCACTGAGTAAAAAAAAACAAAAAACAAACGCGTCGATATTTTCCTCGTAAATCAGCGATTTCTCGTCCAACGATTTTCTGTTGTTGAAAAACGACTGACTGTAGATACTCGAAATTTCCACCAAACGCCTATAATAATAGCATTTCCTAAAGAGTGATATAGATTAATTAAAAAAAAAATCTTCACTCAAAACAAAAACTTGAAAACGTAATACCGAGATTCCTCATAATTTTTTATTATATTTTAGAAATTACAAAATATTAAAGTTCCGTACAAAAGATTTTTATTATTGATACTCTAATTTTGGTAATGTAACCACCGCAATTAAAGTGGAATATATATTTTACTATATTATTTTACGTGAGTTAGTTGGAGATGTATTGGGATAGTTTTTTTTATTTACTTCAAAACGTAAAACGTGAAACACAATTGTTTGTGGTACCAATCTATGTGATAACACAATAGTCAGTAAGTAACCCAACAGCCAAAAGGCAATACCCTCCGTGAAAATTGTATCAACTAATAGTCATCGAAATAATTATAATATAATATAACATATTTTTACCTGATAATATAATATTGTCTTCATTTCATTGGGTTATTACTTATTATAAACTAAATAACCAATACCTAGTTAGCTAATGAGTTGTATGAATAAAATTAAGTCCAAACAAAAAAATTCAAAAAAATGATCAATATTTAGCATATATAGCAATATTTCAGCATCCATGACATTTTATTGTAAATCTTTATAAGTCATGTTTGATTTTATGTGAAATTACAATATAGTTGTCATCACAATAGAAGTGACATTTTATACAATTATTACCTATACGTACTATACTAAAATATTACTTATTGAAATCAGACATTGTATAAAAGTGTCGATTGTACATGAAATTGGTTTTTTCATAAAAATAATATAATTTGCTCTATTTTTTAGCAACTCAAGCAGTATTATATCTGTTATTAAATTACTGAAAGATGAAAGGACATAGGTATATGTTTTTTTGGACCTATTGCATTTATCAAGACGTCTACGAGAAATAAAAAATAATATTTTATGTTTAAATTCATTCTTTTCACTTATAGCTCCTAAAGACACTTATAAAGTGCGTGTATTTCTTTTGTAGACTTTGACTAGAACAGCCGCATATAGGTATTATTCAAACTTTTACAACTAGTATAAGCTGCAATTCAAATTTCAAATTTCAAGGGATCAACCAGTCAGTAACCACTGTATTTTACTTTTAATAATATTTAACAGTCTATTTTTTGTTAAATATTATAAGTTCAAATTTACCAATCACATTTCTCACTTATCTCATCAACGCAATGTGGTTGACACGCATACAATCAATGTCCTGCAATTATTCAATTTTTATCAATACGTTTTTTTTCATTTTTAGATAGATACCCACCACCCAGTGGATCGGCTGTTATGATAAGATTCTATACCGATCGCCCCTGGACTAGAATGCCCATTGCAGTGGTGTATTTTGAGTTATTTTCCCGTCAATACTGAAATTCGAGCACAGAAATATGTGTAAAGCGTTATCGTTAGATACTAGTATCCGATTTGTATACGTCTATTTACACGGTAGTACTAAGCAAATACCAATTATAATATTGTTTTGAATTCATTACGCTTAAGTGTAGGTATAGTCACGGATTGTATGCTCTTTAAATATATTAATCTCAAGTATATTATGGTTTAACACCATTATTATTATTATTATTATTATTATTGTTATCGTGTACACTAATGCACGACTACTCCTCCATAGAGTATATTATAATACCATAATATTGTTAATGGACTGACAGTCTTGATATCTTCGTTTGATTCAATCAATATTTTGATTATAAGTGCACCAAATAATAATAATAACTATATATTATACAGTAGATGCACCTACCAAGATGTGTTCGGTAAGAATTAAGTTTTTTTTTTTTTAACAAAAATTGTAAACGCACTAGATTTGTGGAATATACTAGAGTGAACAATGATAATACTGGATTTAGAGCTATAATAAATCGAAAAACTTACTCGTTAACACTAATGGAAGCGAAATCTATGAAATGATTTCAACGTCCATGAACTTAGCGCACACCACACACATGTAACAGAGTTCATTTGAATCCGTTCAAAAATCGTGCTAACAATTTTGATGGACATTATTGGAGTGTTTTTACAATTTTTCGGACTTCCTTAAAAAATTTATGAGCAACTACCCAAAAGCGCTGCAAAGTTCACACCAAGTCTCAACATAATTGATGGATAGGTTTAATTTAATTCTGTGAAATGGGTGCTATTAATAGTTCACGGGCGTATAATAATAATTTTACCCCCGTAGTTAATAAATATCAGTGTCATACTTACACTTAACTTTTTAATATTTTGGGGGAGAAGGGTTTAAATATAGAAGAACTTCAAAAATAAAAAGTTCCAAATCCAAAAAAAAGTTTGGTCATTGGGAATATTTCAATTATTTGGGAAATAAAAATTATTGATTTAGAACAGTGTTTCCCAAAGGGTGTGCCGTGAAATTTGAAAGGTGTGCCGCGACTACTTGAACTTTTTTTTATAAAAAAAACATAAAATGATTTTTTTCAAAATATTAAAATATATAATACAAATAAAAATAATTAATACAAAAATTAACTTTAAAATTACAAAAAAAAAGATATATTATAAATTTTAGTGTGAAACGTGTTCTTGATGTTGTCTGCATAATGGTTCAGTTCTAGTTCTGTGATATATATATAAAACGACCATAATAACAATAATAATACCCGACATCATTATATACCTATTATTCGATAAGTATATAATATTTATCCAAAGTGTGCCGTGACTTATAAAAACTAATAATAATGTGCCACGATAAAAAAAAGTTTGGAAACCACTGATTTAGAGCAATACAATTTTGAAAAAAACTGTCAATGGAAACTTGGTAAATATAAAATGTAACAACAATAGTTGATTACTTAATGTTATTTTTAAATGAAATTGTTTTGACTTTGGTATCTGTTTTATAATTTAAAATTCTTTATGTGTTTTCAATTTTCGATTTTAGAATACTTACCTGATGGTTATCACATCAAACGCAAAATCTAAAAAAATTAATTAAAATATTTCTTTACGTAGTTGTTCAGTTTGGCACTGTTCCCAAATACCCGTTGGCCATGGTCATGGGTGTTCTCCACTTGCCGATAGAAGACATGCCAAAACGTTGACTTCAAATATTTATGAATACACGCACATGAAGATTCCTAGGTCATCCGAGTCTAATCTTTTTCCAATGCTTTCCGTTGGAAACATTTTAAAAATAGAATTAAAATTATTGTTAATTCTATGAAACAGAGATAAAAAAAACGGACACGGAAATATATTAAGTGTTAAACGTGACTTATATACTCGTATTTCTTAGAACAAGGTGCACATATTTCGTGGTATTTTGAAACCTACAGAATCGTTATGACATTGTTTCGTTTCAACTGTTTACACTAGCTGTGCTAATTAACATTTTAAATCCTGAACGAACCGAGGAAGTTCTTTAATTATAGTGTGTCTGTACTTTGCTATAACACTTTTTACGGTTGAAGGATTATATATGATATATCTAACCAAAAGTTGTACGCGGCCCGCGTATTATACAACTCTTATTGAATTTAAATTGGACACGAATTGTGAGTTTATATATTATACCTTTGAAAATTCAACTAATTCTTATCTTTTACCCGTAACATGTACCGTTTAGTTTTAGTTTTTTTTTTGAATTGGTCAAAAAATATATACATTTTATATTTCTCAGTGAAAACAATATTAATATGATATATTAAACTGAAAATATATTATAAATCGTTTTGCCATTGTTTCACAATGTTTAATATAATAAATTATAATAAAATGTTACTATATGATAAATTCCTTCTGAACTTTTAAAAATAATTTGTGATTGCTTTCGAATATACACCCCAACATAACATAATATATAATATCTATGTAATAGCGTATATACAAACCATACATAATACACCCAATTTAAAGGCTTATAGCATTATATAAAAAAATTATTTAAATTATTTAAAGAACATATTATCATGTAAAAAACAAGCCAATGGCCACGCTTCGAGGCTTTTTCTTAAATAAAAAAAAAAAAGAATTATTTCGTGTTGAATAAATATTTAAGAAACAATAAAATTGTATTCATATCAAACATTTTTTCTCACATAGGCATATCGGGAAAATATTCTGGTGTAGGAATGTTGAGTACCTGTACTAATTCATACTGTAATTTCAAACTATTTCACAGAAATTTAAACAAATACAGTTAATTTACACTGTTAATATTAAAGTTTTGTCAAATGTTGAACATCCTATTTTCAATAAATTTTAAAATCTTTCAAAATAAATAAATATTACAATATTTTTATCAAAATCGTTTTAATCAGATTCTCCACTGTTTTTGAGTAAACTAGTATCTATTCAGAATGCCTACACCCTTGACAAATGGCAATACTAAATTCTGACTAAAATAAAGAAAATAGTCAGAAATTATGATTTTTCTGTTCTTGTGAATTATATTAAACAAATTAAATAAATAAACTATTTTTATGCAATTAATAATTTATTAATTATAACTTTAATGTTGTTTTAATATTATCATACTTATGTGAGGAATAAGAAGTATTTTTTTATTAATGTAGAGTTGTACTCAATAGTTCTACTTTTAAATTCACCATATTAAATCATATTCACCATGCATGCTTAATCCATTTTGTCTTCAATAATGCAGTTATTTACAATCTGATTTTTGAAACGTTTAAAGATCCTAAAATAGCATATTTTAAAATATGTGTCCTACACTCCTGTTTATAAACAAATTTCTGTTCTTCAAATGAAAACCTCTCTTTTCAACTGTAAATTATTCAGTGGATAATTTATCTGCTATGCACCTGATTCATAAGAGCAGTTTTTGGGTTATTTTCACTTATTTAACTTTGAGTCCTAAGGATAAACTTTTCAATGGAATTATAAAATATGGGTCCTTTGATTATTTTAACATTTTAGTCATCAGTATTAATCTAACAGCGTGCCTAATGTGTAAAAATGGTCCAAGTATAATAAATACTAGTCTTAAAATTTATTCAAATTTCGAGTTAGGTGGCTACCTACATCAACATTTTCAAAACAATTATCTACAAATATTTGCAATATAGAGTATATTTTCTCTTAAGTCTTTGATTTCGAGTTATTCCTACGCCTACCTAATTGGGTGCCAATATTATACAACTTTAAAAGCACACCCATGTCCATAAACTGTTATTTGTTAAAAATCACTTCATTTAAGGTAGAATCAACACTTAAGCAATTATAATAGTTCAAAACCCAAATAAACCAAATTATCAATATCAAGCAAAGAACTTTCAAATTTAACTAGTAAATGTAATTTCAACTTTTTAATATTACTAATACAAAAAAGGTATTCAAGTAAAAATATGTAAAGTAAACGAATATTCGTATAACGTAAATCAAATTTTTCTTTTGCCATTACCCATTCAACGATTTCTTTTGAAATTTGATTTCTTACCTAAAACTATAGCTTTGACGATCCTTTCACACGTAAAACCATTTTTTTTAATAAAATGTTGTTATCCAACATCAGTACTGATGTGAGAGAACTTGCAGGATAGCTTGTATTATGAATCAAACAAATTAAAATTTTTAAATGTCATTGAAAACCACATAAAATTTTTAACACCAACTATTTGAAAGTTATTAATTATTCTATTCGATTGTAAATTATTCTTATTCTATTTTCTTATCTAAAAGGTATCTATATAGTCAATTTAATCTATGATTACTTATGTGGTTTATAATTTATTTTACACTAAATTAAAAATTATTCTTTAGTACGAAATATATTTCTCGCACGTCAGTTAAAAACAATTTATTGCGTTGGCATACGTTACTTTAGAGATGTGATTTTATATTATACAGTGGTATAAAAGTGTATTATTCAGATAGCATAAAATTAATTTTTACACATTAAATGAAATAAAATATCGGTTAATAATTAATATTGCTGTAAAATTAATTTAATATTTGGGAACACAATTTACAATTAATTGTATTTACAATATTTTAAATTAAAATTAGTCTTATTTATTGATTATAAAATCACTGGATTGGTAGCACAACTTTAGATATTAATTTGCTCTAGAATAATTCTTGCATTATTATGGTTGTAAAATATTTTTTGAAATTATTAAATCATTAAAAATTATCAAAATATAGCATAGTTTCTTAAACTATGTTAAATTTCCGATAGTTAAAGGTACTACAATGTTTAGTTTATTTAATAAAATTACTTTGGAATAATAATTTTGTAGTTAGTACTAAACATCTATTTTTTCTTTATTTGAATTTGGATTACCTACGAAAGAGTTTTTTTTAATGCTTATTATAATACATCTACATATCATATACATTACAAGTTAGCAACTAGGTATGTATACTATATTACTGTGTTTAATATATATATATACAATATTTTTAATCAAAAACATGCTTATAGAATTTATAAGCTATCGTGTTTTAATTAATGAGGAATCCAAATAAACTAATTAAAATAGTAAAGTATCAAAAAAATAATGCATTTACTGTATTTTATAATACCTAATAGTATATCAAACTGCATAATGATAAATAATTAAAATATTATAATAACTTAAGTTAATATTTCTTATAATCATAGCAGGAATTGGGAGATACGCTGTCAAAAATCGTAAACTCGTTTTTTATTTTAATTTTTGAACAAAAAATTGACATCTGTTGATAACATTAGGCTTATTGAGTATAATAACGAATAGCGATGTGAATTAGTGCGAAGGCTTATGGCAATATTTGCGATCTAGCAGCCTGAGCCAGACAAACCCTCTGCAGTATAAAGCCGAAAATAAGTAGGTCATCACTAGGTATATGTTTTTAATAATTTTGACAGTTTGCCAAATATTTTATACTTAAAAATATAACTATTATATTCATTTGAACAATTAATATTTATCTACCTGGATATTGCTCGCATCCATAAATTTAAGATTAACTTCACATTAAATATGATTTTATCGTCCATGAAAAAATGCATTGTTATTGTTAGACTGTATTCCTATTGTGTAAAAAACCTGATCAAAATAAAGAAACAGGGCTCTGAAATTTGTCTCGTTTTGATCACTTTGACGCAGGATAGTTGTGTGTTGTTAAAAAAATACAATATAATATATCGGTACCATATTTCAAAACTATGATAGCCATCACGTTAAAAAAAAACCTTCCAAATCGAATTTCGGTTCAAGTCAGGCACGATGACAAGTTACATTCCAAATTCTTCAAAACAGTGATTGCTATCTTTCTTCAACATTTGTTGAACAGTTTAGTTGGTAGTTTTCCCCTGCGCTCAAAATAACTAATGGGTAATTTCAAAGATGGCTTCTTTAAAATACCTACAGATTTCATTTCAATAATGACGAAACACGAAACTTCTTAGCACTTCTTGTGCGAAAAAACATGTTCCCTCTGCTTGCTAGGGTGACGGATTTACAAGGCATTTAACCCAACCATTCTCTCGGACAGGAACATTTTCGTGAAAACGAAATAAAATTACTTCGTAATATTCTGTTGGTTTTATTATTATTTTTTTTTTTTACTATTTCAGTATTCAGGCAGCGTTTACCTCGAATTAGTAAGACGGCCATTATTCAGGAGACTACCTCTATAGGCTGTCTGTTTGGATGAATCGCATGGGCTCGAATATTGGTTAAACTAACTCAATTGCAGTTATCAGATATTTTTTTTTTAAACATGGGAATTTAATAC
Source organism: Myzus persicae (assembly GCF_001856785.1). Taxonomy (NCBI): domain Eukaryota; kingdom Metazoa; phylum Arthropoda; class Insecta; order Hemiptera; family Aphididae; genus Myzus; species Myzus persicae. Next base: position 50,402 of record NW_019101621.1, read on the forward strand.
ATTTATGTATATATCCTCAAATCTCCGTATAAGTTAAATTTAGAAGTCTCTATTTTTTTTTTTTTTTAATAATAACTAATAATTAAACTTTGAATGTTAAGATGTATTATATTTGGCCATAGAAACTGAACTTTTTTGTCCATGATTAAATATTTCATACAACCTTAGACCTGCTATTACCAAAAATGTAAAAATAAATACCGTAGAGACGGTGTCAATTTACTCTATACAATAACATAATTTCTTTCAGAAATTATTTAGTTTTCCAGGAATTCTGTAAATTATTTCTACACGTCGTCTTATATGTCTCAACTGGTATCGACTGCTAAAAATAAATGTTTCTTTTTCTTTCTTAAACTCCTAAAAACATACCCAGATTGACAATGACCGACGAACAATTTAGTGGTTTATTAATAAATAATGCTGTCGATAGTGATGAAGCAATTGATTTACAGAGAGTGGTATTGGTATCAAAAAAATATCTGAAATTCTTTAATATATTTTATAAGGAGAAGTTAATGTATTTTTTAGTTCAACAAGATTATTTATTTTTTTATTCACATGTTAGCATTTAAATATTTTATTGTCACAATTTTACATGAAAATGAATACTTATTTTTAACAGATCATTGCGGCGCACACTAGTATTGTTTATTTGTTTCATTAATGCAGTAAACCCAATACATTAAATGTATAAATATTATACTTGTATTTTTACATTATATTGACCATTGGGTACTGAATAAGTATTATGATAAAAATAATTTTGCAAGGTACCTACTTATGGTTATTTTTGAATTTCTAGTCCAATAACGCAATATTAAGAGTCACGGCTTGGACTAGTTAGAAAATGTAATTATTAAGGATTAACCATATACAAATCTATCGATATTTAAACAAATATAATAATACAATCAATGCATAATACTCATGTATAATTATGACGGCATTGATTTTTTGTGTGCACTGCAGTTAGCCAAGTAGACACACACTGGTATTTTAAACATTATATTATTCTAGGAATAACTGAAGTGAATCCGTCGTACTATCATGTACGGTCATTGGATTTGTTTATAACGCATTGAAGTTGAAAATTTTTTTTTTTTGAACAGTAACCTTATAAAAAAATCATTAACTGATTTTTATTCAATCAATTTTTAATGATAACGTCACTCAAAAAAACATTAAATTTCAACAGTAGTATATGTTGTATAGTTGTTTATGTGCTGGACTTCCGATTTTTAAATGTAATACAATATAAATATGTATTAAATACTTATAACAGTCACAAAAGTAAATGGTTTATTAAGTGAATAACTAATCAAATATACATATATTAAATCATTGCCTAGTTCAGAATAAGTCTTGTAATATTAAATACCGGTTTAAGTTAATGTCGATTGCCATTATAGAAATATAATTTTAGGTTAGACATATCATCAATAAAATTATATTTAAAAAAAATATATGTTTATATTTATTTATAAATAATTAAACATTTATCTATATTTATGAATTTATTATCAGGCACATCTATCACTAATTGAATCTGATTTGACACAAATAGTATCATACATTCATACACATGATCCCGTAATTTTATTTCCAAAAGTTTATAGTCGTATCCTGTTTTATACTTGGAGTATAGTAACTTCTTTTTCAAGTGCATACTATTGTGTATGTAAGTACATTATGTGTATTTTAAAGAGTACCTAAAGAAAAAAATTCAAATATTTTTTTTTTTTACGACAACATATTTTAATTTCAAATTTACGAAATGAGAAGCTAATTTCTTTTTAACAATTTGTATTATTTTTTAGTTAATATTTGTAAATCCTGCATTCGTATTTGATTATGTAATATTAATTGTATTTAATAATACTACATAAAAAATATTTTCATTTTAAAAATTTATAATTTTGCATGTTTAGTTAAGAAATAACGCACGTTAGCCTGTATACGTAGCATATTTAATATTTTTGTAGCATAATTAGGTATATTTTACAAAGTTTTCAAACCAAATTTATTCACATATTTAACATTGTTATAAAGTGCATAAAATCCAAAGCTCTAGACTAATAATATCTAGTAAGTAGATAATATGAGTTTTTAGAAAAAACAAGATTTTCAACATTTTGTTACCCAAGTTATTTTCTAGCTACCAAGAATATTTTGCTTATTAACTCATGATTTAAAAAAATATCTACTATAATACTATTTTGTAATTTTTCTTATAAAATAAACCCTATTGAAAGTACCTAGCTGATAAATATAAGTTATATTATGTAACAAATAAGTTATCTTCATTTTTATTACAATCAATTTTTTATAATTTTTACCCCCCTCAATAAAACAATCCAACCCGTTGTTGAATGAAACACCATATACAGTATACATTAAGTTGTAGCTAAAATATTTGCGGTTGAAAACAAAAATACTGTTTCAATAATAATTTTACAACAATAAAACATCAATTTAACAGTTAAAAATAAAATTGAAAATAAAATAAAATTATGTATTTTGAATTTATTATTAACCTCATATTATAAACTAATTGTACAGAGGATATTATATTGTAGATAAATCGATGTATAAAAATCAAGAAAAAAATAGGTATAAAATGTGTTACAAGATAGTTGGTAAAATATTTTATCATCGAACAACATTAGGTACAACTATTTATTATGTTCGAGAGGAGAATTCATTTCATTTGGATTATATAAAAATATATACATATACCTCATGCTGTATTATGGCGTATTATGTAGTTTTGTGTTCACAAGATAAACAAACATAATGCGGATTAATAAAAATTAATCCAATAAAATTATTTAGTTCAAATTATTTTTATTTTAAATCATAGTATGAATCTGCGTAGGATTTTTCATTTTCATATTATGTATCTTCTTGCGGTAACCAGTAACCACCACACCATATTTGATGCACAATATTTCGCTAAAAATCAAAATGTATTATCTACCTAGGTTTATAGTAAAATTACACTGTTTTCGACCATTTAAACAATTAGTACTCATACAGAGATATAAACTGTACAGAACATGTTGTACAACAATATTTTGATTATCTCAACCTCATTTTTAAAAAAAATCTGAAATCATTTTTCAAGTTATATTGAGACACAATAAAGGGAGATAAAAAAAACTATTTCAATTTATACATAATGTGTATAGTAAAAAAACGATTTTAAAAATACCAAATCTTTTTAGACCTAGTGAATAATATTTTTGAGCGATACAAATATGGTCAGACTGTGTGATTACCCTGGAATATTAAACAGTACATTTTTATTTTTTGTTGTCAACAATGGTGTGATTACCATGTTGAGAAATCAAAATGGAGGCAGTATACACTATACATACATATTATACTGCTATAAAATAAATAAAAACAAAAACATTACCTATAACAATATTTTGGAATTTAAATTCAATTATTCGATATCAAAGGTTAGATGTTCAGAAAAAATGAGATTATTGTTTGTTATTATGTTTAATAATATTTATATTATATTATGTTACATTATACGAACAACAAACTAATATTACATGTACTGAAGTAAATTTGAAAGGCGTTCGGAAGTGCAGAAAGGACAAAAAATATACCTGATGCATATACACATTGCACAGATCGATTTGATAAAGGATAAAAAGAATAAAAATACGAATAGCGTCGGACTGAAGGCACATGCTTTTGGCAAAGTCAAATTAGTAATACGGTTATTTGAGATTCAATTTCAGCTCAGATATACTACCTACGGATGATGTAACTGCAAAACAGGAATGTGCTTACTCTGTAGGTCAACTGACTTAATCGGTTAATATCACAGCCGTATATTATTGCGCAAGTTGTTTTTTTTTTTAGTCATTATGGTAAAAATAATAAAAATAATAATTATTATAATTAATAACAAAATAATGAACTAAAATGTTGTTGGAATTACTTCAGAAAAAATTATCATCATTAAAAACGTCACGCGGACACCCATGCTCTAAAGGAATCTGGGACATTCTCCTCCGGAAGAAAAATGTGAGCAACGAGCAGCAAAACAAAAATGCATCTCGTGTAAGTAAGTACTTAGAGTGGTTGGCACTCGTAACCCCGTTACTCAGCGCCACCACCCTTACGCTCCGCAAATATAAAATATTCTCCAATTCGCAATGAAAACCCACGACGGGTAAGCAACGAAAAATATAAAAATACATTTCTGATAAGTAAGTACTTTGAATGATTATCGCTTCAATCTGGATATAAGTGGTGGGGTGAGGGGCGGTACTCAAATACCTGATTATTTAAATTTCCGTGGGCAAGGGGGATAGCGTCCGTTTATCCTTGTTGAAGACAATTGAAAATCTCTAAATAATTACAATATTTTACTGTAAAGTTCCGCTAAATAACCGAATCATAAACTAAACAAAATATTATTAAATGTATATATTGTTCTTAATATTACAAACTGCCTATTGTTCAAACTATTATAGCATTATAAATGTAATGAATTGAATTTGAAGTTTGTTATGTATATATCAAACAAAATACCTGCCAACATATTGTACAATTTTGTTAATCATAATTTTGTCTCTTATGAAAGTTGTGGTCTATTGTACAAGAGGTGCAATTACAGCAATCCGTTTTTTTAAATCGATTTTATGGTTTTATTTGGATAATTAAAAGTATTTAGTAAAAAATATTAATCATAGGCACTTGACACATTGATGAATAATTTTATTTAACAATACACAGACGTGAAATTATCTCCTAAAAAATGATAAAAATACTTGGACAAAGTATAGAATTTTTGATTTTGCTTTTATAATAAAATATAAAAATTGTATTACCAATAGGTACCGGAAATTCAAGACTCACAATAGGGATAAATCTTTATGTTAGACATTTTTAATAAAATATTATTTCTACGTTTGACAATTGTTTAGTTTATTTTATGATGATTAACTAATTTTTTTTTTAAGTAAACTAAATTTTAAAGCTATATGAACAATACACTATTAGTACTAAACTGACCAACTCATTATTTTCGAACGTGACGTTGTACCAATTATAATTATAATACAATTACAAGATTTGTGAAGCCTTACTAGTGACCGATACGTTTTGATCTCTCTACCATATCCGTTTTTTATGCAAATGTAAAAATACATTATTAACGTTTTAATCTAATTTTCCACCCTAATATAATAACCATGGATATTATTGTACTTAAGTCAATTTTTTTTTTGCATATAGCAGTATTCGCAAATAAGTTGGTTGAGAAAGTGTTATAACTTTCTCAACCAACTCACTTCAGCTTTGGATTATGCTCGATTCGCCGGACACCATCAAAAAAGTAATTTTTACAATTCTCGAGATGGATTTTGGTAATATTAAATAATATGTAATTAACGTGAATTTACATTAACCTCATTAGAATTTGTACGATATATCTTATCCCTTACAATAACTTTTCTTGGGTTGCTATAGGAACACTTTAAATAATTCATATAAACACTTTCGGAGAGAGTAAATAATACAAAATCAAAAGCCGGATTTTCATCTGCCGAAAGATAAAGAATAAATTACAAAAGAATTAAACAATTTATCTTTCTATTTTCAAAAAAAAAAAAAAAATGTATTTAATTTAAAATATAAATGAAATATGGTTTTTATGAGCTTAGTTTAAATATTTCACATTTTTTCGTACAATTCTACAAATTAATTTATTTTAAAAGAGAAAACGGACTGGCAATAAATTACGTAGCCCGAAATCAAAAAGGCAGGTAACTTAAGATGATTAAAAAAAATACATTAACTTCTTTGGAATTGTAGTAATAAAAACCTTACGAGTTTTCATTGATTCTATAAAATAAGTGATAATATAATATAATATTCTAGTTACTCTGTTGTATGGAACCTCAATTAGTTAATAATATTATCATTTTAGCAAAACAAAATATGACATAATATGTTTGTATTATTATTGTTATTGAAACACTGTAGCGTTCAAGTATACCGACTGATCATCATCGTAATAATAATATCAAACATCAGTTGTCCCGAAATGCAACGATAAAATATAGTTTGATACAAAACGGTCCACTGCAGGCCACACCCAATATTTACATTTGAATGCCAATGGATAAGTAAAACGATTAACATAATCGAAAACTGTATTTTACAGAAATGGTTTTCCTCGTCCGTTGTTGTTAAGATTTTGCTAAAAACCTTTGCACTGGGTTGTGACGTTTCTGTAATGTTTTTGGCCGCAACGTTCTTAAAAACAATTGGGAAATTCTGTCTACGTTAAATTCCTAATCTAGAGAAATGCTGCATGAGCTATTTTATTGCATACGAATAAAACGTTTCAGAAAATAAAAATAAAAACAATAAAAGCTCACATTGCTGTAACAGCAAAACTTTGTCGGTCTGCTCGCAATCTAATAACTATACGTATATAAGACAAAATATTATGCATCAACTTTATCTTACGACTTATAGTATATAATATTAACATTTTGTTTTATTGTTCATAACTCAACATTTTTGGCTTTGTTATTTTAACCAACAATAATAATATAATAAGACTTTAAATACTTATTATGTGAACCCTTTTAATTTGTAAATACGCACACATTATATTGTATTAAACCAGCTTAAGCATAATTCAAAATTATCAAACTAATTGATTAATAATTGAGAATTGTAATTATTTATTAATTAAAATGTTTGACATATATTTAAGGTTCTAAGTAAATAGCTGATTGCGAGAAGAAGGTTTTGAACATTTCATAATCTCAATAATACAGAAATGTGAATTTGGACATAGTTAAGAACTTAAAATAGTAAACTTTAAAGCAATTTAAAGAAAACTGCATTTATTACATTAGTTATATACATTATATTAGCTATATATCTACGTAAATAGTTACACCACAGTCCAATTTAAATAAGCCAACTAACCTACTAACTTCAATTTATTGAATTATTTTATCACATGATTGAAGTATTTTGGATATGGTTGGCGCACAGTTGTTCCTCCAGTTGTTTTCATTATAACAATAGTTAAAGCACTTCGTTTTCTTACTTTATTTGATTTATCTAATAACCATCGAATAAATTATTCTTAGATACATTCCCAAAACTAATATTAACTATTTTTTTAACCTTTTTTCTTAAGATGTTAATACTCAAATGGATGCCACATCAAGGTAAATTATACAATAATGTACTCTCGCGTGGAAAACTTAACTACATGTTGATAGATAACGGCTCAGTCTCAAATATATTTCCAAGTGATTTTAAGGTTAAATCAAGGACGAAAAAATTAAGAATACATTGTTTTTTAGCGATCTCACAAATAATATATTTTACTTTCCTATACTAATTTTATCAATCTCTTGTACACGAGGTGTATGTATGTCATTTCAGTAGAGCTTATCATTTTTTTAAATGTACAATACTGGCTCATTTGATAATAGAACAAAGTCTAATGTAATGTGATCTTGAATAGAATATTGCAAATAATGAATTGCTAAAATAACTGTTTTCACTCTAAAATCATAATGACATAATATCTATCTAACCTTGTTTCTGATATAATATTTATGTACACAAATGCATTAGAGACATCGACTAGTAAAAGCTCTGTGAATCGTGTTCATACCTTCTACTTTTCTGTGCTTGCATTGCTCAAAAATTTCCGATAATTTAACTATCTATCAACCAATCGACTATTTAAAAACAAAAATTAGGAATCAATATAATATAAAATATATACCATCTATATAATTATGCGACTGACTACCAATGGTCGACGACCATTATAGACCTAGTCATGGGAGAAGCTTAAGCTATTAGCACAGGAACTCAAAATCGAGTACACCTTTTTTTTTAAAATTTATTTGATTATTTATTTGATGTTTTTTTTAAAAATATTATCCTAAATTTTTGTAATAGGGCTATAATTTACAATTAATGAAGCTTTGTTTATCTGTTTCTAAGAATTTTGGTTCACTTCTTTTACCATTGTATCCATATAAAACATTCTCTTTGATTATTTCTATTCACATCAACTCGAGTTCATAGAAAATAGTATATTTTCAATAAAGTTTTAGGTACTGTTAAAATTTTTTAGTTGAATATACTGTTAACATACTATTTAACATACATATTTAAGGTGCTATTATTTATACAATTACTTATTATATTACTGTTTAAATGTATTTTGAACCTGTAAACTTCTAAACGCATTACTGTGTACACCGTTTTGTTTGACGTAAACATAATTAAATCTCTTAATATTTTAAACATACCTAATGTATTTTATATGCTTATTAAATTAAAAATTTATTTTATTTATGATTTGTTTGTTGAATGTTAAGTCAAATAACTTAATAATCAATTTGATTAGGCATTTATTTGCTATATTTTACTTTAAACTCATAAATTACATATAGAAACCAACGACTTACTCGGGGAGTGCGCTTTTCATTACTCCTTGTTTGTGTTTCAACTAACTTTCACTTTATACCTAACACCATTTTGTTTATAGTATAATTTGTATTCAAAGTTTTCGTTTTAAACCTACGTCGTATTTATAACTATGTTTTGTTTACACAACCATTTATCCATTTTTTTTATTAATTTAACTCGGTAGAAGTCGAGTATTTAAAAACTAAAAGTGCAGTTTTATTTTATGTACCTACATATATATATATATATAATTTATATTATAGGTATTATTAGTAAATTACTTTAGTTTATAGGTAAATTTATATCTTCGAGGTAGCACAATATTGTTACCTGTATATTTTTTAATTGAAAGTATCCAGTAAATGTACAGATATGTACAAAAATTGGGTCAAAGAATTCTTAGAACTAACTCCCCGATTCTTCATATTACTAAATTGATGTTTCATAAAAAGTTTAGTCCGTAAATAAATCGTTGAAAAATAAAATGAATGACTACTCGCTACAAATTTCTTTAATTTTACCGTCATTACACTTCTATGGTTTAATTTACTAATTTATTTAAGTTACTGACAAAATCAATGCAAAAGTTTATCGACATTATGAAATAAGTACTTTCATGATAATTAACGATATTATTTACAATAATATACATTTATGTTTATTTATTATACATTTTCTTTTTTTTTTATCATCACATAGTTACGTGTCTGTCCAAATCTGACTTAATGACTACTATTACTTTTTTTATTATTATTAGATTGAAGATCGCCGTAACTTATTGTAAAAAAAAGATATATTTTTTGAGCTAATAATACGTGAAGAAAAGAAGTCTAAAAACAACATATTCCTTATGTTAGAATATAATACGATGCGCTTATGCCCATATTAAATATTATTATGTGAAATATGAAACCGTCTAAACTGACGAGCCATTGATAAACAAATATAAGAAGAAGCAATTCCAAATTTTCATTTATCAGCTTGTACCTATATGCGTTATAAAGAATATCTGTAGTTTAACGTATACAGAATATGCGATTTATGATGGAGGATTAGTTGACCCTGTGCACGATTAGATTAATGCACGAACAGTTTCAACGAGAAATTAAGGAAAAATACGCATTAATTCTATATTGCCGAATGAACAGTAATTGTCGACAAATACAGCAGGCAGGCAGCAGCAGCAGCAGTGTTGATCCTGGCGACTGGCGGCAAGTTTTAACCAAAAGATAATTGCGATTAATGAACGGTAGTTTTTCGTGGTCCTTTGGGGTCATCAAATGTTTCATTACATTAAATGGCGTTTTGCAGTTTAAATGGCCCTCGACGTTGCTGAAAACCGAAATCACTCACCGAGTCCTACCATCATAGATTTCGAACACATCAAAATGTGCATTATATACCATTATTATTCTATTAACAGAGTTGCATATAATAATACAATAATGTATGGTGGTACCTAAAACATTTCCATTAGGTACCTGATGCATCAGTATTATATTTTAATTTAATAATTAAATTATATGATTAGAATTCGATAATAACAATATCAGACTGCAGTTATGACCTGGAGAGGGTTTGTAACCTCCTCCCCCCTCCCCTACTCTTTCGTACGGGCCCCCACTAACTCATTGAGTTGAAGTCTAATATGCATGTTATATGTATCGAAAATTGTGGGTGAAGCGTACTCTTAAAATATGAAGTATTGGCCTGGTATTAAAAATACATTTTATAGTTATTGCGGCAGTAGGTAACCTAAACAGATTTTAAAATTGATTTTCCAAGCCGTAGGGGCGTTTGAAAAATATTGAAAACGATCGTAAAAGTGCATATAGGTGTATAACAAAATAATCGGTAGAGGTACAATGGTACATGCTAAATTATTAAGGCATGAAGAAAATGTTAAATACACAAATTTCACCTATACGGGAAGCGGCCAAGGGCTAATATAAAGCTATTTCAGCTCCACCCACGTGTGATTATTTTTTTTAGCCATACCGAGAAAACCATGTACTTATGCGAATAATTGTGTAATTAGTCGTAGGAGTTCATGTCGAGAATTACGATAATTACATACTTGAAATTTCAATTCAGACATTTTTAGAAAAATTCCTAACGGGCGTGGTCGGGATAATGACGCTTATAAATTACTTTTTGCCCTTGATTCGAAAAAAAACCCACGTTTGTCAGGGGTATACGTGTTAGTTATACTTCTGAAGAATTTTTTTTTTACCACACATGGATTTCATTCGACATAATCAATTTAATTTTTCCGGTGAAATTTGAAGGGAGGAAATATTATAGTAAAATGTATACCATTCAAACTGTTATTTTGTAGATCCTTAAAATCCTAGAAAATAATATGATTCTGTACGAACAACTCAAATAATAATATTGACCGAGTGACTTTTCAGTAAAATATTAAAGAAACGACGAATTGTGTAGGTATGCTAGTCGTTCAAACGTACAATAGTCTCATACAATACTAGTACCAATAATAATATATTGGGTAGAAATAGACTGCTATTTTTCTATATTATATTTTGCACCGTTTGATTTCATTCTACAATTTTTCAATTAAAAACCAAAAAAAAGAGAAAAGTAGGTAACCGTGGTTCCAATGCGTTGATTTACGGTAGGCGTAGTTATACGTAGTATAAATGGGCTTACAATTAATAAAAATATTTTTTTAAATGTCATTCCGTATAGTAAAATATATAAATATACGTAAAAGTTTCAAGTTCCCGCGAATAATATTTTAGAAGTACAACAAAATAACTAAAATCTTTATTCTTCATTAAATAACCTGATTTCATCCAAATTTGAACTATAAATGTCTATAAAAAAATTTCGCCAATAAGTTTCAAAATAAATTAATGATGAGGAACCTATAGTATTCAATTTTCAACAGCTTCAAAAATTGAACATTTTAAAAATGTTTTATAACAAAATAATTATTACATTTTAGTGATTTTGATGAATACTGTCATCATTTCAACTTTAAATGCTGGAGAAAACATTACAGGTGTTCCTTTAATATTTTTAAATTGGTAGTTATATGTTGTCAGTTTAAACAGGAAAAAATGATAGAAAATTATTAAAACTTTATATTTAATTTGTCAAATCTTTTGACAGAGTGAACAATTTTAATCAACTTTTATAGAAAATGAACTAACATAAAAATCAAAAATCAAAAATCAAAAATGTCTATAAATAGCTCAAAAGCAGTCACAATATCGTTGAAAACATACCATAATTGCTAATTAAAAATGTTTGTTTGAATTTCAAGTACCTATTTAGTTATTCATTTTTGAATTGCATCAAAATTCTCGTTTTCCATATTTTCATTTATCACAATATTACTAGGAAAATTTCATTCTGTTAATTTTTACTTTTGCCCGGAAAAACATAAATATTTTGTACATGACCAGTAGATCAATTCGTATTTGTGTGAATATAATATAATGAACTGCTCGATAAACAATATTTTAGGGCTCTCGGCCAACATTCGATATTATCATTTCAATTTTTTTCCAAAACTATTGTTTCGGTGTTGGATGTGTATTTGACGTCAATACATGTATGACGCGTGTCAGTGTGACAATAATAGACCCGATTGAAACATGTTGCTGTACCTACCTGTGTGGTCGTGAGTATTAAAATATGCGTCATTAGGCATCTATAATACGTACATTATATAATATTTGTAATACAAACATAGTTGCTAAAATTAAATTTGCTTTCACGTTTTTCAAACGTAACTCGGGAAATATAACGATTTAAATTTGTCGCGAGTGCTCAGAAAGTTCGTGTAATCGTGTTGCTTAGTACTTTTCGATCGAGAATAGTTTTATAAGTCTGAATATTATACTTTGGACAGAGGACCTGTGCACGAGTTTATTTAAGCGTTAAGTGAAACTAACGACAACCCCCGAACATTTCTGGGGAAATACAACCGACTGTGACTTTAAATATTATTTTTAATTCTCCCCCCCCCCCCCCAAAAAAAAAAAGTGTTCACGTGTTTTTAAAAATTCAATTTATGTAAAAATATTACGTGTTTATCGCCATATTAATAAAATTTACTTTATTTACTTACGACCAAATTTCACTTCCAAATAGCCTAATGAATGCGGTAATAGTCGCTATCGAATTTAATATAATATACACACCACCCCCCACCTCTTTTACTCACCAAACACGACCACCGACTCGACATGCGAAGGACGTCCGATTTTCTGTACCTTTTTTTATCGCATTATTTAGTTTGTCGGAAACAAATTGAATAAAAATGTTTTGTAAACTTATTGCGAGGGTTCTAGGGAACCATCCATTATGGACCTTTTACTTAATCTAAAAATATTGATTTCTCGGAATCTTAAGATTTTTATCCACGCGTATGATGTTTTCCAGTGAATTTATTGTACTCTACGTAAATCTTTATGATTTATAATAACATTATATATACCGTTACAGCCCCAGCGACGAAATAATGCGTTTGCAGGAGTGTTCCTCCATTCAACCTAGGTATACGTACCTGTACCATCAAATAGTAGTAAAAAATATTCAGTGAACAAAAATGAAACGTAAACCAAACGTCAATAGCTGAGTATAGTTGGTAGGTATCTACCTACATTATTATCTACGGAATGTATGGAAAATAAAAATGTGTTCATTTGCCGGTGCATATAACGCTCTCTGGCCGTAGGTCGAATCGCAAACAAGTCTTTTTTTTCATTTGTTCCTCGTTTATGCGATATTGCATAATACTGTGATCGGGTTTAGGGTGTAGTTGCTTTCGCTTGGGCAATAATTGAGGAAGAAATTATCACATTTTAAGGATGAAAGAATCGAATCTTGCCTACGCCTAAAATATCACTTGTGTGTTTGTATGATTTCTACACTCTTCGAACGCGGAGACACATAATATAGGACGTATAATAAAATAATATGTCAACCACCGTTGAATGACTTGGGGACGGACTTGATTTTTGAACAAAATGCCACACGTGTCCGAGTACGATCTATAGCAATGTTCTGGTGCTTCGCTATAATATTGTATGGTTTCCGAATTAGACATGACAGAGTAATTGAATTCGTCAGACGGAGCACATATTTAATTGTTGCATCTTATTACTTTACTGTTCATTCTATTTAACTTTCTCAGATTGCCAAGATATCAAACCAATGTTACTTGCTTAAAAAAAGTAGTTGGGTAAAAACTTAGTGGATTTGTAAGTAGCATTGAAAAAATGCTTTGAATATCTCGGCAATATTTTCAGTGTAAGACAATTTACGAAAAACTTTTAGTATTTATATAATAAGCTAGTCGAGTATTAAAATATTATATTAAAACGTTTGTTTTTTTATTTATTTTAACCCAAATTACATGGTAATACAGTTCAAATAACAAAATATGTACCAACAGCTTAGGTATCTATTTTTCGTATTCTATTGTGAGTGTAACTGAAAATTAGTGCCTCCATTAGTTTAAATTGTGTATATTAATTTTCCTATATTAAATTTGTGTATGATATGTTTTTATTTTCTTTAAGTTATTTGTAAGTGCATTTTGCAGTTCGTCATACAATAATTATTGTTTTCCACTAATATTTCTGATTAGCGGTTAAATATATCTAAAAAAGTGAATCAAAATCTTCTAGAAAAATATGATTTGTGTGTAATAATTGCCTTAATTTTAATTTTTTAGCATTAAAGTGAATATTGAAAAAAATGGTTATTTTTAATCATATTTTAATAGCTAAATTAATTATTAATTTTAGTTTGATAGTCTTGCTGACTCAGGTGGTAATGGTTTTCTTAAAAAAAAATCATTTTTATAAATGATATTCGTTTTATTATTTCAAGTTAAGTTAATATCTGCCTCCATCTTAATACAAATGGTTAACTTTATTTCTTATATATTTTTGAAAGTTCAACACAATTAAGTGAATCTGTTTATTTTAATTTAATTATGTTCAATATCACCACAGACCACATGGTTATCCAAGTCCCTACTATGTCTTTCGAGTTTCGACTCACACACATCGTGCACAAATAACTGAAATAACCAACGGCGTGCCAAGAAATATTTTTGCACTAGCAAGACTCTATTTTGACAAATACTAAAAACAAATTAACAACTGTACACCGCCTCGAATGTCCAATTATAATGTTTAAAATCTAGCTTAAACAATTAATTAAAAACATTCTATTTTCTCTCTCTCTCTTTCCCTTTTTATCTATCTATGTATTTGTCTCTCTCTTATTATTAAGTACTAACTACAAGTCCAATTTTAACAATAGAAAAAATGTAATTTTAATTATTCTATGTTCATAGTAGTTATAATATTACAATTAATTATGTGGACCATAATTTTTACATAAGTGTTCGATAAATGAATATCATTATTTATTACTATTCACTTGAAAACTATTGTCTAGTAATAAAAGTCGTCTATACTATTTCCTCAAACTATGTAGGTTAAATGTACTGATAATTAACATTGCTTAACTTCAATTTTTTGAATCTATCTAAAAACACATAATATTTTAAACCTAATTCTTTCACAACAAATTAATTTACTATTGCTAGTTCTGACTTTTAATACCTAATACCTATTAGTTTGAATTTAAAATATCATAGAATTCTGTGAGAAAATACGAATTATATTCCATTATTTAAATTTGATAACAGATTACGCTTATATTTAAACTTATAAAAAGAAATTTGTATCTTCAGAATAATTTTGTGATTTCAACGTCTCTGGTTTTTAATATTAATTTAGCATAGTACTGCAGAGAAACATATTTTTCAAAAAATGTATAATTAAAATAATTGACAAAGGTATTTGTACAATCGCAGATGGTCTAAAATATCCTTTGGCCTTTTCACTAAATTATTTGAACCGTTACACTGAATAAAGTAATATAATTTACAGATGAAAACAATCATTTAAAATATTTGTTACAAATGGCAGAGATCTTTGAACTGTTTAAGAAATGTTGTTTGTTTATAGAAATATTTAAGAAGAGAAAAATATTAAAAACAACACTCAGTAAATTGAAATTTGTAGTACAGTTTGTTGAACATTTTGATAAGTAAAAATCAATAAGTTAAAGGGTTGTTGAAAATAAAATTTTCTGAAATTACATGAAAATAAACAATATGTGGGTACTTTTAAAAAAATAGGAAAAAAAGTTAGGCAGGATACAGGGATCAGGTGTTAAAAACTCGTCTCGCTTTGCCAACATCAAAGCACGATAGTGGGGTTATATTTTGATACAAAATTTGAGATCAGTAATAAACAACACATTCAGAAACCGATTCTGAGCGGGTTTTCGTTCCGAATTACCTTGCCTGCATTTCTTTGACCGATTCACTCAGTTGACGGAGTATAGTCTTACCTTTAACGTTTATAACGAAACTCAGATTAAAAATGAAAATTTCGGCACTCACACTTGGACTCATTTTACAACTTGTACGGTTGACGTTTGGTCCATCGTGGACGAAAAATTTTCACCGTTCACATAAGTCGTCTTACAAAAAAATTGAATTAATATGAAAAATAATGTTCCCGTTGCACGTTTTATTACATTACGTTGCAGTATTTACTTTTATGTTTGACCCATTGATGTTATTATAATTAGATAGGTAGGTACTATTTGAACATTTTGAACACAAGTAAATATTTCGAAGAACTACCTACGCGATGTTAAGAACTGTGAACGAAAATAAACTAGCCGTACGCAAAGTAACCGAAGGCTATATCCTCCTACATGAGCCTATATAATGTCTCGAGTAACACGCTGGGCACGTCACACATTAAGCACTTATCTATCAATAGTTTTTCGTAAGACAACGCCTGGAGGACATTCACATTACCCTGAAAACTGTAAACAGACTTACTAGGGTTTAATAGTTACAGAGGCTAGAATCCAAGAGAGTAGAGACCCAAAGTTCAGAATAAACCGCAGCCCACCACATCACCCATCAAGAGAGTCACTAGACTTTAAAGTAGTCACAGAGAGTCCTGTAAAACCAAAATTTAAAATAGGCCGTAGAGAGAGACATAGATTTTATTCTCTTCCAGTGTTTCTTATGACCAGATCACTGGATCTGTTTTAGGTTAAAGTCAACACTCGGCCTGATTTACTGACTTCTATTACGATTCTCCTCATAGTCGTCATATTATATCAACTCGTATATGGCACATTCACAATATTAGTAAATAGTATAACCTAATAATAATCTAATAATATAATACACATGACATATATATTTTCCCATGTATGTGCATATTTTGTTATGTTCGTATTTTAGGTGTATATTTCACATATTGCTTACAATATTTAAAATACGAATTTTCCAGAAATAAAAAAAAAAATATTTAAATATTATTTTACAAAAACTAATTGATGAACAATCGTCGCTCATTTACATTCGGAAATAATCTTAACATTTTAATCACACAATGCAATTATTCATTTGGGTAAGAGTTGAATAATTATTTAATCATGAACACAATATGAATTCATAATTGGAAATTTTGTTTTAACTGAAGGAAAGCTTTAAAAAGAAGAAGGATTAAGAAAAATAAATAAATATAAAAATTAATTTTTTAATTTTTGGTTCTGTAATAACAAAATAAAATATTTTTAAGAGCATATTTGCATTTCACCAGTGCATACTGATTACTGGGTATACTTTTAGTTCATAAATGCGTGCATTTCTTAAGGTTTTTTAAGTGCATGAAGTCTTTAGATGTTATTAGCACATACCGACTGTCCTACCAGTGCAGTATCTGTTGTAAACGAACTTATATCATTTTAGATGTTATAAGGCTAAGCGAGTAGATACGATAAATTTAGACGACTGTCCGTCGTCTTCGGCGGCGTCAAGTTGGTCACTGCTAGTATTAATAGACATAATTCAATGATAGTCGAAAGTGATAAAAATACAAATAAAGCAGTGGATGATGATTATAATAATAAATAATAATAAATATCGACCATGGCTACTCCGATGACGTAGACGCCTCACGTTTGACAATAACATCACGAATGGCGAATAGTCGATAAACACGTGACACGTGACTTGA
Source organism: Myzus persicae (assembly GCF_001856785.1). Lineage (NCBI taxonomy): Eukaryota > Metazoa > Arthropoda > Insecta > Hemiptera > Aphididae > Myzus > Myzus persicae. The sequence goes on from NW_019101621.1 coordinate 67,987, forward strand.
ACATTTTTCTATCAGAGGTGTCAGAATTTTCAGAGAAAAAAACTGATAGATGTATGATTGTCTATGTACGGCACTACGGTATAATATGACGGATCATATGAGATGCTAAAAAATAATCTCTCTGCCCACCGTTTACCACCACAAAGTTGATATAAATAATACTCATCGATGTGAAGTCTTTGTCCAAGACCTTCATAAAGTCTGGGATTGACGTACTTATCCTAGACACCAATTTAATATAGTTCAATTATGGTAAATAAGTGTTTATTTTCGACAAATTTTATTTTTCACCTATACATTTTGTTTATTATCAATCGAGCAATCATCCAACAACGGTAAGAAGTTGACAAATAATTTTAAATTTAAATAATTTTTACTTTTCTAAATGATAACAAATATTTTTTTACATTTTTAAGCTATTCATTTGATAAATATTTTATTATTTTTAACATTATGAAACGTTGCATTGACGCAATACGTTTCGGAATAAATATCAAATCGAAAATCACTGTGTATTACGTTATCGTATTTCATGCAACTGTTTTGTTTTATGTGAGTTTGTAGGTAGGTACCAATTTACATTTAATTATTAAAATTGCGAAAATAAAATAAGTTAGATTTGTTTATTATTATAATAAATTATTTACAATGTTGTTCATGGAATGTTTCAAGACAATCTAAATATATAATATGTAATGTATAGTATATATATATATATTATTACATTTATTGCATAAATAAATTGTTTGTGATTTACAAACCTTTGTTAAAATAAAATAACTTTAGAGAAGTATAAAATGTGTTAAAATATAGGTGCCACAGAAAATAAATAATCAAAATGTCTTCGTAAAAATATTTCCACTATAATTTATTCAAACAAAAAAATTTCATAAAAACGCATTTGAGCTTTGGAAAAGTAATTTTGATATTTTTAGATTCAGAGTGGAGCTATGAATGTATTGGTTTTACAATGTGTTATTTTATTTTGTTATGTATATAAATATATTTTGTTGTATGTGTCAGAAGAAACGTCCTTTTCAGGTTTAAAAAAATGCTACAACAATCAACTTCAAGGGTGCTTTCTAGTAGTAAATTTGTTATAGTTTGTACTTTGGGTAGTCAAAAGTATGCACATTTTATTTTTATGTCTAAGGTTTGAAGATTTAACAAGGTTTCTCATACATTCTCATTACAATAATTAAAATAAATTTAAGCTTAAAGCCACATCCATTTTTTATAACGATTTAAATTTAAGTTGTTGACGAAACTCGTCAAAATCATAAACTATTCTGTAGAAATATAACTGTACGTCTGTAACATATACAGACATTTAACGGCTGACAGACAGTCGCGAGAGAATCGTTTTTCATCGTGATCAATGATTTATCTTTGAATCAAATTTAACACATCCATTACAGTGACGTATTCAATGACGAGATGCACTTAACATCTACTATACAGCAGAGCAGTTAGGTTATATACTGGTCCACTTTTTATAATTTAGTCTCAATCAAATTTTTTTAACAAAAATATGCATTCAAATATTAAAACTATAAAACTTGTTATGACATATTGGTTTGTATTTCATTATTTAGAAAACAATACGTTTTAAAAAAGACAATCTATGATTTTATTTAAACAGTTTAATATATAACTGTATATTACACTGTAATATGTGAGGTCGAATATCGTATGTTTTTGAATATTGTTATTAACATTTTGGAGCATATTTTTAGTTTACTGAACTTGAAGTCAAACTGCGCAAATAACTTATAACGTTTTTCCATTGTTTTTTGCTAGGTATATATTTTGTTCGAAAACTTGCAAATAAATAAACAACTTACAATAAACATTAATTTTGTTGTCGAATGAGTGTGACAACTAATAGTGAATCAGTCAAGAGGATAATAATTTGATGTGAGTTACACAATGGCTACATTTAATGGTCGTATAAATAAATAATGTTCACATATTTTTTTATTTTTAAACACGAAATGTTCATCAATTACTCTTAAAAAAACTTAAATACCTACTTAATTCTCTGAGTATATTATGTATTCTATCTTGAATATTGCATTAATCTTAATAATTTCTTTTCTAAAGTATTTTTACGATAATATTTTTATACAATTTGTAGTACCCAAGTCTTGAAATATATGTACAACGTTGTTTGTACCATAATGTTCATAACAGAATGAAATAAATTAAAAAATACATCATTGCACATGCTTAACAACATTGTTTAAAATAATTTAAATTTAGTATTTATAACAGTAAACCGATTTCTGCTCATATTATCCATTTTACAAGACAGTGTGAGAATTTCTCTTTGATAACAATACACCATAATAATAATAATTTGTAATTAATAATATACCAACGCTGTAATTTTATTTTTCAATTAATACTGTAAACGAAGGCAAAGAACTGTATTACACGATATTTTTTTTATTCTTAATAATTATATTTTTTTATCTTTTGAAAATAAAAATGTATAAACTTGCTCACTACCACTGTGCATGATTTAGATTAAGGACAGTTTATAAAAATAATGTAGAACATTGGCCTTATTCCGTTTATGGGTGATTAGATTGTAAAATGGTCGAAACCTATTTTATTTTTATAAATCGAAATTCTTTTATGCTTTTATTTTATGCTTAAACAATGCAATCATCAATTAGTACAACTAATTTATTCTTATTCATTTGTCTGTGGATTTCCACTTTTGTAGTAACTGGTTAGTACTTATCGGTTAAAGGCATATGCCAATGAATAAAAACTAATCCTCCCATCAATATTTTCTTATTGTGCAAGCAAAGTATTTTCGTGGAAATTATCTTAAATTGAAAAAATAAGTATACTCTTCACATCACAAAATAATTATCGTAGTTAATTTATGAAATATGATAGATCTTTTTATTGATTTTACAATACGCAGTTGTGATTTTAATTTCTTCTATGAATAATTTCTATTTTAAACGTCATGTTAAAGTTTACTTACATAAATCGATTGTTAAGTTAATGTTGTGTATAATATATTTTTTAGATATTTGCGAAATTTGTCATATTTTATGAACTACTAATGAAAAAAATTAATTTAAAATTTAAGGATCGCTGAAACTATAATCATTCAATGATTTTTATAAAAAAAAAACATTTAAAATTTAAAACTGTAGAAATAGATAGAACACCGTGTAGGTACATATAATTATATTAGACCTCACAAATTTGACTACATTCGTTTTAGAATCTAATGAGATCAGTACACAAATTAGTTGTCTCATAAAATGTATACGTCACTAATAATGTCTTATTAGTTATTATTGTGAATTTAAACTGTAATGTTTGAATATTTCCACTGCAATAACCTGTTTTTACCTATTTATCGAAGTATTTATAAAAAATAATAATAATGTCTACATCAGAATCCATTCGATTGCGAAGCCGTAAGTATTATCTACGTAAGTATGGACTTAACTAATACTTATATGAATGAAGTTCAATTTATATATAAAACATTGCTATTAATGAGTTTTAAGAAAAAGCATTCATATCTAAAGTTACACAATGGCATTGAGAAAAATAATACATGACATTTTTGTTTTCGTAAGATCAAACTGTATAGCGTAATTTTTTTTAGTTCGCTATGTCTGACATTTTAAGCAAGTATAACTGAACATTATTTAATCGGAATCCGATGAGAAATCAAATTATTTTAATCAGGTTGGTTATAAATTATTACAGTACATACAGACAGTTAAAGTAACTTTTATTTACTTATCAAAATAACCCCAAAGTAAACTATGATGCATTTTCATATTTGCATTAAAAATTTGGAGATTAATTAATAAAACATATTTTTATTTTTATATTAATATTATACATTGCATAAGAATTTGAAATGCATTTTATAAGAAAAATGTACCAAACTAAGTTCAGTTAGTTGAAGTAAAAATGCATTTATCTTAAAAAATTTTAAATACCTACCTAGTACCTATGTACAGTGAAAATATTTTTTTTATTTACGTCACAATTTATTTTAAGTCTTCCAAATTAAAAATATTTTGAGACAAATTAATATTTAGAAACTTATGATATTTTAACAAAATTATACTATGATAAATCTTCAGAAAGCCAACTTTTGAGTAGTTATGAAATACCTTTCAAATGCTAATATCTATCTTACATAAATTCAGTGAACATTTGAAAACTCATTCTTGGATTGTAATAAAACAAAATAACCAAAATAGATAAAGTAAAATACGATTCTGTCGTAAATCGTATACACTGCCAATACTTTAGTCAACTCTTCGAATACCTACTACGACCACTGATAAATTCCAAAAATGATTTACCTAAAATAACATCTGTGTTCAATTTTCAATTGGAAAAGTGGCTATATAAAACTTGTGGACAACTACTCCGAAAAAAAAAAATACCACCAAGGACAAAAATAAATAAAACACTTCGTATGCACGTACAAAACTCGTAACATAATAGATTCCTCACTCCATCCGTTCGAAATATTATTAAAAAAATATTTAATTCTATAGAATATAAATAGTTTATTTATTCCTAAGATTATCTTATTTTGAGTGCTATTATCCATGGTACATTTGTATTTTAAATATTGTTTGTAAATAATGTATTTCCCATTAAATAATTTTAATTGTTATTTTGTTTGTTAAAAATCGAACAGCCAAATTATTATTTTTTTAATTACAACAATATTATATCAAAATAACAATATTTTTTTATTTTATAGTGTTACTGGTTCCTAGTAGGTATACAAATTTAATGGACAAATATTTAGACTCAAATATCTATCAGTCATTACAATGAATCATGATAGAGTAGAGTTTTTTAAATTTTTAAATATTATTTACTACTCATTGATTTGAAAATTGCATTATATTTCACGATATACATACTATGCGTCTATACCTAACTCATGCAAATTAATTTGTTCCAAATTTATACCTACCGTGTTCACCACGAACAGCTATTATAATTGTATTAAACGTATTTGAATTTGAAAATACCTGAAACACTGCAGCCATTAGATATAGGGAAAATTATTGTTTAGACTGTGCGTATCGATGTATAGCTGCAAATTGCAATTTAAGTGATAACTTACTAATAAATCACCATTCAATGATAATTTATGGGTATGATTCCGCATAGAGCAAAGGTACATTGAAGTTACGAAAAAATACGACCCCGAAAACTCTCCTCTAATAAATTTAAAATGTAGAAATTTTTTTTCGGAACTCACTAATATAATTAAAGACAACATTAAATAGAAATAATTGTTAGTATATGTACAAAGTAATATGAAAAATTGGTTTCTTTTTAGTTTTAATACTCACACTCCGAGACTGAAATTTACTGAAAAATCATTTGTTATTATGACGAATTCGATATGACGATTTTATTTCACTAAATATTGTTATAATTCACCTTTCTTTGTATCAATCAAACAAATTTCAATTTGTCGTAATTTAAAAAAATGATGTGAGTACCTACTTATGCAGGTTATAAACTATAATATTATTCTATTCTCGTGATATGTTATACGTTCGGAGGAAATTTATGTGCTACTTTTCAACTTAGTAATATCAATAATGGGTAATAAAATATATTCTCAATAGGTGCATAACAATATTGTAAGTACATATACTTTTTTTTTGTTTTGTTTTGCCAACATAATAAAATTATTATGATGAAAAAAAATACATTTTAAGCCCCATGAGGTTGTCGTATACTTAAGTTTTATCGGCATTATAAAGTATAGGTTACTTTTGTCCGGACAGAGTTAATTGCCGAGCAATTCTTCAAAAACTAACTGTTCTCAGACGTGCGATAGGTAGTAAAATTATCGCACAACGGCGCGAGGCGGTTTGAGGATAATTTATTGTACCAGTCCGGTATAGTTTCAAGCACCTATATCATACACATCTATACCGACTCACTTTAAATGGCTTTTGAACGTAATCAGCTGATAAGTAAAAGGGGTTGACCGGTATGGGAGATGTACCACCGTGTGGTGGTATGCGGTAAGTATAGCTTTTTAGTTTTATCCCCATAAATCGTTTGTTTGAAATTCTATTTTTTTGCCCCGAAAATCGATGACGTGGTGACATTTTTGCTACTCAGCATTAGGCGATCGCCTACACCACTCCCTTCAGAGAGCTTTTTGTTTTTCGTATTTCTTACTTTTTTTCATTTAAGTTGATCATTTTATTTTATCAATTTTTCTTTTAATCTACTATAATTTTGACAAAATTTAGTGTTTATTTTTAAAATATGAATTTTATGTGATTTGTGTGGAAAGTCTTGTTCTAAGATATCTACTCCTATGTATGTGATCTTATATGGAATGACAGACACATGATAAAAATATGTATGGATCTCGTTTTGTTAAAGTGTATTTTTTTTTTTTGTTATTCTGAACTCATGAACTTCAAAACTCAAATACACCACAGTCCGATATCTAACCAGTCTTCAGACCATTAATATGTATAACAAGGGGTCACAAGTGGCAAATACTCCCCCCCCCCTCCAGAACCCACATACATACACATTGATAATCTAACCTTAAAACTATATAAAATATTATACTATAAAAAAAAAATAAAAAAACAATAAGCGCTAGTGGATTTGATACTTATAATAAATTAATAATATTTAATAATGTACAAGATATATCTGTGTGACGTACATTTAAATGATTGCGAGTTACTGAAATCTATATTCACTGTAGATCCGTGACGGATTAAAACTTATAAATAATTGCATAATGCCGCGAGATGTTTATTGACGCAAATAGGGTAGGGCTTTAGGGGCTCAAGCCCTCTCCAAAAATGTTTAAAGCCCAATCAACAAAAGAGAAAAAGAAAATATGTATAAAAAGTAGTTCAAAAAATCATAGTGGATCGATAGGTATAAAATATATGTATAGAAAAATAAAACACGTTTGAATGTAATATATCATAAATATTTTTCATGCGACAAATATTTCTACCAACAATATTACGTTTATCTACCATAAATCATAATTTAGATATCGGTCATAATTCTTATAATTCGATTAAAAACATTGTTACGATTTTTGAATAAGTCTTTAAATAACACTTTGTTGGTTATTTTCATTGTAAATGATGATGTTATTTTGTTAGGTCATATTATATTTTGTTGTTAATATTTTAACATAGTTGAATTATTTGCAGTAGATACCTATAGTATAAGGATTAAATGACCAATGGGACTTATTTGTCCCACTCCTTAAAAATATATATTGAAAAACCTCCAATTTTAAATTTCTTAACTTATAAATTCGTCAAAAAAATAATAATTTATAAAGGTGCAAAAAAAAAATCAAATTTCTATCACCATTTATTGTTGGTCTACAAAGGGTTAAAGAAGGTAAGTAGTATATTATTATTTAATTTTTAGTCTAAACGATGTATATTTATATAAGTTAGTGATTCTCGTCCACACCGATCGGATGGAACTTTTTTTCAAGTCTTTGAAGACGTGAGTCTTCGGCAACCCTCCCCTCTTTCAGAAAAATAAAATAAAATTTTCTGTGCTCATAATGTTTTAAAGACGATATAAAACACACTACAATAGAATGCAGGTATAATATGTGCGTACTGACCACGATCGTGGTGGTAAATCGGCGTCTGAATCTGGCCGTTACGATGAGTCCGCTGCGGGTTGGGCCATCGGACGGACGGTGAATTACGCGACCACAGTGACTGGACCAAAAAAATTGAAAAATATATTTTCTCGACAATTGGAGAACAAGTGTGGCGACTCGACGACGTCGACGGTACTTAGGCGATTTTCGAACGTGCCAGCAGCGGCGTCAGATGCATTACCGGTGCAACGTGTTCGGCGGGCGCGGTGCACGTGTCGACGTGTACGGCCGAAACGACGGCGGCGGCGGCGGCGTCGATCATCCGCGGGTTCATCTCTCCGCAGTCGAATCGGCGGCGGCCACGCGGACTCTCGGACTTCCGTCGAAGGCACACCACGGAAGTGTGATTTTAGGGGTGTAGGTGTGCCAAAAAATAATCACCTCGTTCGATTCGCGACCGTGACTGCGCCGAAGACGATTACGATTGTTTTGATGACACGACAGAATAATTGTTTTATCGTTCTACAATCAACTGGAAAATTATTAATAACCGACGACGACGACGACGACGACCGAATTAATCGGAGGCTGTATTGACACGGGTGGACGAAACATTAATGTGTTGTTGGTCCGGGAGCGCTAGGCGAATATCCGTAATAATTATAATAAATTATACGTCGCCGAAACGATAGTATTATTACACGCGATTTCGTCGGCGTTCGGGCGGGCTCGCGAAACTCGAAAATCGGACCGTCGCGCGTCGCGTACCGGGAGCGTTCAGCTACTGCCCGCGATTTTCGCAGGCTCCGTATCCGATAGCATATTTTATCCCGTCCCGCGGGCGCGCGCGCGCACTCGCACCGTTCGCACACACACACGCACACACATACACACACACACACACACATCCGCGCGCGAAGTTTTGGCAGGCGCGAAAAAAAAAAAAATAATATATAATCGCGTACACACACGCACGGACATAATGATATTAATACGAATGCACATACACGCCCGAGTCTGTGTGACTATTATAATATGCTATGGTCATAATGTACGTAGGCTATTATATAGGTGTATTACAATAATAATAATAACAATAACAATAATAAAACGGTAATAATAATATGACACAATTACCCATATTATAATCGTTATTATTGTTGTTTGAACAACACGCGGAGCTGGTAAGTCTCTGTGCGTGCGTGTGAGAGTACGGCACAGTATGTGTACGCGGATGCGATTGCAACGGGCGACGAAATACGCCGAGGGGCGGTGACCGCGGGCGTTGTTTAAACGGATGCGCCGCGGACAGTGGCGAACCAAAGTACAATTTATTGTAATATATTATAAGACGTAGGTACATAGGTTGTACTCGCGCGTATCCAAAAACGACGTGCCCGTGAGAGCTGATTTACGAAAAATAATGTAAAATAGCATAGTAGGGGGGGCGCGTAAAAAAAAGAATTTGAAAATCGAAAAATATGTAGAAATATATTAGACAACACGCGTGTTTTTGCGTGGGTGTTAGGTTTCTCGATGTGCTTAATAGCTTTTGCAGACATTAAATGCGATTTGACTGGATTTCAGACGATTGAGTTTTTATGAAAATAAATCGCTACCTACTACGGTTTTCCCATATTCCGCGATGTAAATACTAGATGGGTTGATATTGTTATTGCTATTTTTAGCTGCAGGTACCTATTGTAAAAGTTCTAAAGACTTGTTCGAAATTCGTTTGATTTTAAAAACACTTGTTCGGGTACCCAGTACAAGCAGTACAAGACGTCTTGTGCATTTTTATTTCATGATTATTATGATAAATACCACATACCTAGAAGCTAGAAAATAATTTCAAATATAAATTGATGGATTGACTAGAATTCGTCAACAACAATAATGAATTGATTAAATGCAGCAATGTAAAATGGCAGATGATCCAAGTGTTGATGGCATGCACGTATAACAAAAATAATCAAATTTTCAAATTCTTTAGTTGTTTAAATTGTTGAAACTATTTTCAAGAAAATGCGGCTGAAGATAGCATGCTACTACTAGACGTTAAAGTGTGATTGGAGAAGCTAAATTAGAGAAATAAAAATATGCGTATGGCCTGCAGGATTAGACTAGATGTTGATCGACACAGAAAATACGTGTTCAAAATATTTATAGTGTAACGTCAGTCTAGATATGAAAATTATGCGATGCACTCATTCCGTGCATCGATCAACCCGTGAGACCTTCAGCCCTTCACCCCAAATCGAAAATTTTAACTTCTAGTCACGCCATCCCAAGAGATAAATTCATACTCCTGGTATGAAAATTTATTTTTTTCGTCATGCCTATAATAGGTATAGTTCTTATTTTCTTAACGAGAATAACGTTAGCCATTGGCCGCATGGTCCGACGCGAAGGGACGAAGAGTCATATACCTAAAAGCTTTTTGGAAAATTTGAACGAACTTTTTAAATTCATATACACCGCACCTTATACCAGCGGCTGTGGTGGACAGCATGAAGAATGGCGATATTCTGCTGAACCGTACGAATTTCGATAGATCACATACACGAGATGTCAACTTTTGAACCGCTAGTAGCCGACGTATCCAGTCCGCCCATAAACACCGTAGGTATTTTACTATAGCGGTAGGGTGATGAGTAGATAAAGCCCCTACCCTCGAAAGTTAAACTGTGTGTTTTTTTTCTACATACACATAAAATGTCAAATTAGCATAAAATAAAATTTTTAAAAACGAATATCGCAGTTAAAAGATAAATACGAATTATTATAGAGACAATTTGGTATTACTGTGGAGATGCAAGGAGGGCTTCAAGAGTTGTATTGAGACATTTAATTCGCCTCCCCCACCTTCCCACATCCTTTTAGTAGAGCTTCAGATATCCTACTGCGGGTACCTTAACGTACAATTATTTTATGTATCGCATTGTTGTGCAGTTTATAGATCGTTTAGTTCACACAGACGGCACTGCCAGTGTAATATTATATATATACTACGCATTATCGTATTCTTGTACCGAACTACCGAAGGTACCCGCGTTAAGACAAAAAAAAAGAAAAAATACGAACGATCGATGTTTAAAAACTCGTCTTTGCGCGTGTATTGCTCGGCAACTCGAAAGTTATTTGGCTCGACTTCAAGTATATTATATAGTTTCTATTCTTCCGGGACACAATAAATGTGCGGACTGCGCGTGCATTATACGGAACTCGTGGAATAAAATCGGCAACGTCTACAGAGTCGGTTCGCGGAAAGTAATTTTTATTACTAGTAGGTATACCCACCTACCTATATTATCATTATTATTATTAAAAGGTACTCGTGCAATGTGTGTTCATGTACGACATGTATAGGTATATAGCGACATACCACTGGAAAGTTTGAAAATCCTCGATTCGTATAAGAAGGCGGAGTTCATAATACAATACCTTAGCATGAAACCAACCTAAATACGTGTCTATTATTTAATCTACGGTTCCTTATACACAGTTGAAATCAAATTTAAATATGTCATAGGTACCTTTCATAGTATTCGCACCCTGCGTACTGTATCACGTGTGATTTTCAATCGCTTCGACTTATCAACATAACAGCTCAATAGTACATAATTTAGGCCCTATTAAGAGGGGCTCTAAATACTGTCTGTACATAATATTATTAAAAACAATGTACACACGTTACATGATTAAAATATATTATCCGCAGAAACTACAAAATATTTACTGCAGGAAGGTTATGTGCGATATTTTTCTGCACCGTGCTTGGTCATCAAATCAGCTAGTCTAAAATCATTGGTCAATGCGGGACTTCAGAATGTGACATTTATTGATTATAATATTGCTAGGTAGATAATATAAGAAGAGCCGCAATAAATTACATTTTGTGGCATGTAAAATAAAAAAAATGCACACTAATAATATAAGTAGCCACGTCTTATGTGTTTTTTATAAGTCTAAGAATCAGCTTAAAGTAATAATATAATATAATCAATTATAGTGACATTCGACGGTGCAAGGTCATCGCCCACGGTCATTTTTTGTTGGGAGCTATCACACCATTAAACGTGCTTGCACAGTAAACAAGACCTGCAGGATGTTGATTGTAGATATAAAATGTTGTATCTACTTTGTGGTGTACTCCAAGGCGTATTATACAGTCGATGTCAGATAGATTGGCACGATAGCGGTATCGTTTATCAGTAAGTTTAGTGCAAACTAGTCGTAGGGTTGTTTATTACCTACCTGTATACATTTACATTTACAAAAATGCGGCCGACGATGATACTATCAATACATTACTTCGATTTACAAAGTTTAGAGTATACATAGACTTAACAGTTGAAAATGTTAAATTACCTCACAGTGACGTGTTTGAGGGTGGTTAGTGTGAACTTGAAAGTTGAAAGTAATAAACTCTATCTTCAAAACTTATTGAAATTTTAATATGGTCATTGTAACCAAACACAAGTTATTAAAAAATAAAATACGAAAAACTAAGCAGTGATCGTATGTAGTAGTACTTTAAACTAGATACCTATTTAAATTTCAAAAACTTGAGTCTCATATGCAATTATTTTCTTACACACCTATTTTTATTTAAGTACCTAGCAAGTAATGGTTACGTTTTACACCTAAACAAGGCCTGGGTAGTTAGTACATTCGTGATAATAGCTTATGGTTTTTTTCCGCAGATCAGAACCCCTTCCCTCCCTCATACAAAAGTCACGTTTTCACCACCGATGTAAAGAGTTTTTATGAAGGGAAGGAATTAAGCCGTTTTTAAAGAAAATTAATACAAAGACGAAATAAGTGAGTAAAAAAGGAAAGAATGGACGGATTTCAATTCCCCGTAGTTTCTCTCCACTTTGTCAACTAAACTTTCATCGATAAATAAACTCGAATTGAAGGGCAAGAGTAAAACAATTAAATATTTTGTTGTTTAACTATTTCAAATATCCACAATATACGTAATTTTATTAATTCCTTACACATTTATAGAGTCCACAGAAACTAAAATAATCTAATAATAGTTTTTAAAAACATTAAATTTGATTTGAACTTTAGGAGAACTGAAAAAGTCACTATTTATCCAACAACTTGTATATTTATTAATAATTATATTTTGTCATTTTTTCGGACCTACTCACTTTTTTGGACCAAAGGAGATGAAGTAGTGTGCCAAAAGTTTAATTTGTCCTTCATACAGATTTAAAATATGAGAAGTATGGAATTTTGAGGATTTACCTATTTTCAGAATTTTTTGTTAAATATTAGTGCAGAGAATTATGAAAACTTTAAAAATACTCATAAATAACTCGATATCATGAATATAACATAATACTAGTAGCTTCGATCTAGTTTTTGTTGGAGATACCTCGCTTTATATTTTTTGTTTTTTTGATACTAAAGCTATGGAGAAGTGCACCGCAATTAACTATTCAGTATTAAGTGTATATGTTCCTATATTATTGAATACTTAATTAATATGAGACGTAATATTATGGAATTTAATTAATTACTAACTGTTTAGTTATGACGACGACATACTATACAATAAGCTGTAATGCTCATAAAATTATTACAGTTTAAGCATATTAGTCTACATTGAGTACCTACATATTTAGGTATGATTTATAAATTAGTCTCATAATAATATTATACCGCCATCGCAGACTGTTCGAACAGTTCAAATCAAAATCTTTACAGATCCTTTGCGACGACGGGTTAGCTCATGTAGTTGTATTGGTTTCCGTATCATTACAACAGACTGTTGGTTTTTATGTTGCTGGACAGAGACACTTTGACGTTTAAAAATAACAGAAAACCTGTGTTATTCACAACAGAATTTCGTTACCCGACCGGCCCTCGTAATTTTAATGTTACATTTAAATAAATTTCTTTTGCTAAGCATTAGTATGCTGATTTCTGTGACTCGCCCAAAAATGTGTGGGCCACTAGTCAATTATTTTTTTTATGGCGCATGTTTTTCTAACAAAATTGGAAATTTCCCCTCTCGAAACCTTTACGTAAACTATGATTATTGTGTGCCAAGTAAGTTCTAGCGATATTGAAGAAATAGCATAAGAAAATATAATATTTTGTCCAAATTCAAACATAAAGAGGAAATACAACCATATTTTATTTTTTCTAGAACTATTAGAACAAAATTTGAAATAGAATAAAATGATATTGAAATCAAATTGTAACAAATAGAGGTAATATTTTATTACTATAATAAGTAATAACCCCGTACTATTGTACCAAGAAGCATTATTATAATACAAATAATATTTCAGCTGTTTTAGTAGTGTCATAGTTGTAACCTCATTATTAGAAAATGTTATTATTATAATATAATATGTACATTGTACAGTAAATAAATAGGTATCGGAGGGAGGCTGTTGATTTCACATCAATGACAATACAAATTTCCCTTAAGAGTTAAGGCATATTAAAAAAATTCATTCTATATGAAATAATATTATTATTTTGAAAAAAAAAACCAATATGTACCCATAATTAGTTTAAATTTAAAAGCTACTCATTATCGGAATGTTTTTTTTTTAATAATAATATCATCTTAATGACAAAAGTGTGTTACGGTAAATACAATTTAAATTGATACTGATTGTGGCGTTGTTTTTTTTTTACAATATTATGCTTGTAATGTTTGTAATACTATCTTTTCAATTCTAAAATAAAGGCGCTAGTCGGTATAATAATAATATTATTTATCCAAAATTGCACTGAATTATATAAAATAAATGATTTGTAGTTTATTTTTTTTTAAGTTTATATCCAGTGGTATGATTTCGAATGTGTTGCGTTGCTGATTTATTCACCTCCTGGTTTATTAATTATTAACCGTTTCACACTCTACAGACGCTTTTTCAGGACTTTTCTTTCGTCGTTTAAGTTTAAACTCGTTTTGGGTCGTTGTGAGAACGATGCCCGCGTGATTGTCGATAAGTTCATAAATAATGGAATTATCATCGTAAGTAGTATAAATCTCCGACTTAACTCGATAACGAAGTACATATTATATTGGTACCTATATAGGTAGAAAACGCCTTTTTCCGTCTTATTACGGCGTCCATATATCGCTCACGGCTACCAACAAATAGCTTTCCGTTTAACGTCAGACAGGTTCCATCTTATCAAGTGTTTCTATACCTACAAGATAAACTATAGAAATTGGTCGGCACGAATGGAGTATTCTGCTTACGACAGGATAACGCCGTATTACCCGCCTAACCCAGACTTCGCTTTGTACGTCACAGAACATATCTTCATCCCATGGTCGCAATCAGTATTGATCTACAATAGGTACTTTGTTTATCCGGAACTGTGTTTAGTTAATTGTGACTGTCACTACTGTCTGGTGAGCCTAGAGTGAATATTTTAGCAGGACAATTTTCGGCTGCTCTCCTTCAAGGGTCGAAATGTTGTTACCTAAATACCTGCTGTTTTCAAATATTTATATAGTTTTTCATGATATAAAATATTTATTATTACATCACAATAAAATATAAATATTATTTAATAAAGAAAATAATTTATTATATTTTATGTTTGAATACGAGTATGTGTTTGAGTATTTTCCATGTAGTTTATAATATTATACATTGATGTTTAAATTTAGTTTTCTCATTGATTATTATAAAAGCGTACCAGTGAAATGTCACCATACGACGCAGCCGGACTAAAAGTTATTGCGATTAACAGTGAAACAATAAAAAAAGCTCATTACTGTGTTATCGTTACTGAGTGACTCAAAAATGTAAACATTTTATAAAATAGGTAGTACCTACACTAAAAAATTTGGGAACCTCCGCTATAAAACATTTATAGACTACGCGTGAACTGTGTATGTAAGTGATCAACGCAAGTAAAAAATAATAATTATAGAAAAGTGCACATTTCATAAAATTTTTAAAAATACAAATACATAACACATTGGAAACTTCGAAAGCCAAAACTTGCCTAAAATATTACAAGCACGCATATTAACTGTGTTTGTTTTCTTTTTTTTGAAGTTATCTGTCTTAAAAATGACGACTGAATGTGTAATAACGTATCAGTATAGTATTTAAAATGTACATGAACTTAATGCATTATGTATTAACAACTAAACAGTTTCCAATGTTTAATAAATTTAAAAAAATGTATATTTACAAATTGGAACCGATTAATACCACCACACTACGATTGGTATTAACTGAAACCTGAAACTTCACCCATATTTTTTTTGTTTAATCAGAACTCGAGCTAGACGCTTTTGAAATAATAATCCAGTACGTACTGGGACCAGAAATACAAACGAAAATCATAATTTCAGTGAAATACTCTAAATATTTGCTTTGGAAAATCTAATCGGTCTCCCAGAGAGAGTTAACCTTTATAAAATTAACCATAGTTTTTGGTAGAATCACCCACAATACAATATAATTACAAAAATCAGGCCGTATCGAAAACCAGCCAAGTACCTACCACCGACTGCGGCAATCTATACCACACATTATAGGCGATAGGTAATAAAATAGGGGTGGTTTCGACAGCGACGATTCGGGAAATGCGAAAAGCCTATTATACGCGTATAGGTACGTCGTCGGACGCGGTAACAGTGAATCACGAAAAACAGAAAATAAAAGAATGAAAAAAAAAAGAGATCCACTCACCCCAATATAATATATACGGCGGGACAAGCGGAAACAGGATAGTACAACACGGAACTACGGAAGTAATACTGGCACTTGAACTTGGGACTTATTTTCAATAGGTCTTGAATCACTGCCGTCTGCAGCGACGTCTTCACCGTTGTCATTCTGGTTAGGCAAATAAAATTAAAAGTTAACCGAACCCCTTTGTGTATGGAGACATTGCGCGTCTATAAAACGTTGTGATAAATATGCTATGCTTCTTTGAGTTTTAAGTTGACAACGGGATACCTACCTCTCGAAACTTTTTTTTTCATTTTTTTTTTTATGTCACTTACAATGACCACACCGAATCGATGCGAAATATTCAACATTTACCCTGGAAATATAATTGTGTGATAGAACGTATCTGCTCCTACATAACTTACTTTGTATTATTATACTGTCCTGATTTTAGCATACAATTATGTTTACTTATCGTATTTATTGTAAATAAATTATGTACCTACGATACAAAATGTGGCTATAAAAATATTTACGCACAAAATACGACGAGATGAAAATCGCAAGTGAAAATTAACATATTTACAACCTATATGAAAATGAAATTTTCATTTTCGGAAACATATCTACCTTATATATAGGTACCTACTTTCATAATCAAAACGAGGGTTTATATTAAATAGATAATTTCACAAAGCTGATTATGTAATTTCCCAAAGATCCCCAAACCGGAACTATTTATATATGACGGATTTATCCCACACTGCAGGTTTTTTACCTTAACCCCAAAATATGTTCTCATTATTGCAGTATATATAATTACAGCATGTACAATATGAAATAAACCATAATTAGTGAGTTATCATAATCAGGCGATTTGTTTTCTTTTTTTTCTTTTAGCTCAAAAATTTTCAACATTTAATATATCCTTTATAAATTGTATTCGTAGTAATTTAAAAACATCGAAATATAAGAAACATAAAAAAGCAGTTTTTTTATAGACTTTCTACATTCAAATTTAGACAAAATTCAATATTTAAAGTTTCAACGTAGAATAACAATTAATTACAGTTTTTATTTATACAGGCATCGGATATTTAAAAGAAAAACATAGCGGTAATAACTAATGTGTTGTTGTTATTCAAAATATATTTAGGAACTTGGATATTTGTCTTCACCTAACGTGTATATATTTGGTTTCTGTTTATAGAATATATATAAATTTAATATATATTTTAAGCTATTTAATAAATAGTATAGTTATATTCAAATTATAATACTACATAGGTACCTTTTCACACCATTTTACCATTTTACGGTACGCAGTATTGACTTATAATTTTTTAAGTTAAACTAGCTGTTTATCCAGACTTCACTCGAGAAAAATTTAACAAAAATAAAATAATATGATGCTATATTAGTGTATATTTGTTTTAGTGCACCTTACTACTTAACTACCTCATTCCAACTGCACATATGGGTCAGTGTACTTCACTATGTGAACTATTTCGTCCGAGATGATGATCCAACTGTGTCGGATTGGATAGAACACTCAGTTTATTTTTAAACGTATTTCATACTATAATCTAAACTATTCCTGAAATCTCTGAGAACAATCTCTAAGATTTTTCTTAAAATCGGTCGATCAGTTTTTGAATATAAGATAAGCTATAAATATACGAAACATCCGGCTATCCGGACATAATTTTCCAAAATATAACCCAATACCTGTAAAAATCCGGTCATCCTATTCAAAGCCTTATCTGGTCAAAAAGGCGAATTGACAGACCGACACCCAAAACAATAGGCATTCGTGCGTGTTTCATGCAATATTTTACTATATTAAATAATGCCCGTTTAAAAATTGAACACAAGATGGATCAAATAGTCAATATTTTTTTAAATTTTTTTTTTTGTTACCGAAGGCAACCATATGAATAAACGAAAAAAAATAAAGGACTAGACAGATTGCATCACCGTCACTCAGCTTAGTACAAGCAAGAGTTATGTAGGTCGTATTGTAATCTATGTTTTTCATTGTAAAATTACCTGCAATCTACAGAAAACCTCATATAAATCGAGCCAGTAGTGAGTAGTATCTGAGATAGTTATCCAGGACATAAAAAGGCAATTTGTTTTTTATACAAGGTGTTCAACAAATTTGTAACTTTAATTACTGTTTGCATATTTTTATTTATGTATATATACATATGTATAATAAATAGTACCTTATAACAGATAATACTGCTGCACATATATTAAGTAAAATATTTAATCATCCCATTAATTATAATATCATGTTATCGTGTATCAGTCCTAATTAGTCTAATCAACGTTTGCGAACTTTTTGAACATCCTATTTATATGAATAATATAAAAATACAAATAATATGTTATGGGTACCCGATAATTTGAATATCGAAAGAAATGTCAAAAAAAAAAAAAATGAAAAACAGAATTTTTTCGTTTTTATATGGTTGTCATTGGTTACAGAAAATAAATTGTTTATTATAATTAGGTATAATTTTAGACCTATATTTCATATTTGGTCTAAACCACCCAAATTAATGTGTAGTTTACAGTTAATGAAGTTTAAGACGGGTAAATCCACTGACATTATTTAATTAATAATTTGTCGAGGGAAACGCCATGTAGGATCAGCTATAATTAATAAATATATCTACTATATACAATCAAAGGCCTAAAACTGGTGACCCTTATTCACAGTTTTCGAATGATTTTCATAAAGCTCTCGTCGACAGATTCAACAAGATCCATAGTGTCATAGACTACTTTTCATTAGGTCATGTTGAATATAGCTGACAAATAAAGTATAGAACTACCATCAACTTTGTATTTATATATTTCTACCATCGGTTGAAGACAATAAAACAGATAATTAACTATGATTGGATATAATTTTAGACCAGTACCTATTATACTATATTTGGTCAAAATAACTAAATAACTGTGTCAACAATCTGTGCAGTTTATACATTTAACGGAGTTTGAGAAGGGGTAAATCTACAGGCATTTAATGTGTCACAGAAAACGCCATTCAGGATCAGCTAATATTATATAATGTACAATGTATATGATGTTTATTAGCTAGAATTTATTTAACCAACCAAATTACTAATAGTAATATAAATAAATCATTAAACCTCCTTTGAAAAATATGCTGACAGTCTGCGCTCAGAACCGTTTTCCGTGTGCAATGGTTAATCATTGGATTCGAATTTAACATCCATTACAATGACGAAGTACTATTGAAACCTTCTATACAGGCATACAGCAGAACAACTTAGCTGTTTTTTTTTTTTTAAACTTTTTATTAGTCACCTAGGAGTCACCTATTGAATATACAATTTTTATCGATATTATGCAAACTTAATTACACAAATCTTTCATTAAATCATTTTCATTTTATAATTTTAAAATCATTGAACTGCTGATAATTATTGCATTAATTTCAATATTTATTTTTTTGAAATTTAAGATTTAATTTTTATAGTATTTATATAATTTATACTTTGGAATACATTCGAATAATATATTGTAATTAATAAATATCGAATTGCCTAAAACTAACAATTTTATTTATACGAACATAAATATTGTATTTTATAATTAAACTTATGTAATGTTGATAAAGGGTCACCTCATCAAAATAAAAAGAGGGAGGCTGTGGATGTAACATTGGTATTATAGTCGGTACCTCAATATTTTTTTAATCATTTTTAAGTATTTTATGTAGCGTACTATGTGACTTCAGTCACCATTACTTTGATATAAGGATAAGATTGAAATTATCCGATTGCAAACATTACCTACCTATCAAGAACCTAAATATATATTAGCAGCTTGTAAATAAAAACTAAACTCACAAGATAGAATATTTCACTTATCAACATCTGCAGAATTATTTTTTATTCATCTATATTTGTAACCAACGTCAATACAAATAGTTAATATTCCTGTAATTATAGTATAATATATTAAAATATTTTTATCAGTGATAGATAAGATTTATATGACCAAAATTCAACTAAGCAAAAGTATTATAATAATTACCCATTGGCTATAAAAATAAAAATAAACAAAAATTCAAGAATTTTAAAATTTAAAAAAAAAAAACACTAAATTATAATATTTATAATAAAATTATTCGATTTCAATCTATAATTGTACGAATAATACTTTTTTCCATCCATTGCTCATTTGAAAATGTGGCAACTTGTATATTGCCAGAGCAGGCATTCTTTAAATATTTCTAAAAATGGAAATTTCCCGAATATGGTCATAATGAACTAAGCATAAGTTATTTTATCGAAAGAAATCCAAATCACTATGAAATTAGTGCAAGCTCAAGTCCAAAGGAAATTGGAAGCAGTGACTATCCATATTTTTTAAAATACATGCACAGCATAGGAATTTAGACGTGTTTTCTTTCAAGGTAAGTGCTTTCTTACCTACGCTGAGCTGGTAAAGTTATAAGAGTTCTGAAAAAGATTTTAACTTGTCGTGGACTCGTGGAGTCTACTTGAGATCGACTTTTCCACGTTTTAGATTTCAAGCGTAGCTATGAATGCATTGATTTTACAATGTTGTGTGTTTTTTACTTTTTATGTTTGTATACATGGACAATTGTAGAAAAAAATCTTTGTTTTTCAACTTTGAGGATGCGTTTTGATAACAAATTAGATCTACTTGGTACTTTTAAGATGATGCAAAATTCCAAGCACTTTTCTTAATAATCGAGAAAAACAAATAAAAACTAATGTACACGGAAATTTATACACAAAACAAGTTTTTTATAAAATGTATAGTGTTTTCTTTGGGTAACTCAAAAACATATAATAATTAAATGTACACTTTATTTTTTTTATCTAATGATTATGTTAGTATTTTCTGAACATTGAAAATTTTTTTTTAAGTTTTTTTTTGTAAATGTTAATAACTTTTTTCCACTGGGTAAAAAAAATTCAAAATTGAATACGAAACTCCATGTGAGTGGTTCATATACCAATTAAAAAAATTTCAAAAATACATAAACACGATATTCTAAGTCAGAATATTAACTGCAAAATTCATCAAAGTTGCGAAAACTTAAAAATCATTTTGTAGTTAAAAAATCTTAATTTTTTTTTATATATAACATTTAAAAATTAAATGACTACAGATTCCTCTTAAGTTTTTTAACGTATTATAAAAGAAATGTTTTTCTGGAAAATCACATTAGTTTATCATGAACGTTTGAAGTTCAAATTTTTTAGACATTGGATACTTATCCTTAAATCAACTATTTCTCCTCAATATACCTATTATTGATATTTTGTTTTACAATTCAAAACCAAATAACCGTACTTTAAATTTTCACCAAATGTTTGTTTTATAATTTTTTTAATTTTTATTCTAATAATGTGGTAAAAAAATATTTTGATGCTCCAAAAAGTGATGATAATAATTATTTGAGGTTCTTTAAGCGTTTTTAGTAGTGAATAGTGAATAATGATATCTATAATAATCATATTATTATAGGCAAATAATGTTTTAGGGGGAAATAAATTGGTAAATATACCAATATAGGTCATACAATGACTGTAATTGCAACTTTTGAAAATGTTTTACCTTTGACCAAAATTGTACAATTTTTTCATTATCTACTACCATAAATAAGTAGGTAGGGACAGATACAAAAAAACAAATATAGTTTCATAATTGATATATCTCATTCACACAAAAAGAATAATTCCACATTTTGAATTTTCGTCCATTTTCCAACTTTTTGGACAGTTTTTATATCAACTAAAAATTTAAAATTTGAACTGAATTGCTTATTATATGGGTGCTTTCAAATGGTACGTTGGAATGAACCAATACGTTTAAATTACTATGATGTATATATAGAACAAGATGAAAAATTAAAGCTTCCAAGACCCATAATGATTAAAAAATTGTATTCTCTTTTTGAAAAACCTGCAAGGGAAAAAATAGAGTACTAAACAATTTTTTTATTTCAGACAATATTTAAAAATTGAGAATGAAGTCTGGAAGATAACTTTATGAAATACAATAATAAAGGTGGTTTGTTACAATCTACACTCTACAGTAAATATTATTTTTTAGAATGCAATTATTTTACCTAGGTATATCATATTGTTTTCGATATTAAAGTGTACGCGGTTAATCAATGTTTTTTAACAAACATTTCCCATTCAATCTTCCTAATAAATACACCATTGTTTTTACTGTCTTAATTATTGATTTTTATTTTCGTTTTTGGTGTATTGATAAATTACAATGAATAAGAAGACTAACTTCCCTCATATCTCCATCTGCCAAACGAACAGAATTGCAAATTTACATTCATCAGAACCAATATTGGGTTGTTATTATGACGTTGAAAATATTAAAGTGATTTCACCTATAATGAGGCTTAGAGGTAAAATATATATCAGTGTTTTTCGACATATTTGACATTTTAAATGAGTTATGAGTATTTTTAATTTATAATATATTACATAACAGATAAATTACTTAGACATTTTAATATTTTTAAAACAGACGCACAAAATCGGTTTGGCTTAATGCAGATTTGGTATGTTGAAGTTTGAAAGACAGTAATAACACATATGGGCGTGACGTATTTAAAGGCCAAAGGGACACATAAAGTTGGTATTTATACTATATGGACCTAATCACCTGGAAAAATTGTTGTTTTTTTTTGTGATCGACGACAACACTATTTGAGCGTAAGTACCTTTTCCGTAACACGATTGCCTTCATTTTTTCCATTTTTTTTCAAGCGACATCGGTGGATCGTATTTCTACCATAGCACCACAATATCTCTTTGGGCACAATATACAGTACCAATCGTCTTCATTATTGCTACAAAAAAGGTAACATTTTCACAATCGTATCTTACCCGCGGTTTCTTTTAACTGCAGTAGAAATTAACATAAAAAATGAATTAAGTTGCTTGACGTGGTTACCTTAATGGATTTGTGATGTACCATTACGTCATACGAAGAAAACGATTCTGAGAGAAGACGATCACCTGTATTTCTAATGACATTTTTTTTATTTCATATTGCTATATGTAATTTATTTTAATTATATATTAAAATGAATTGTGTTTAATTATTTTACATTTATACGCTATGTTGAGCCAATTTAAACCAAAAAACTGGTCTCACATATTATTGTTATATTATTTCATAAACCTACTATTTCTAGCTAGCTGTAATAAAATGGTGTCAGTACCAATGTATCATAGTAACGTGTGAATAACTAAAAAGTTCATCGTATAAGAAGTTTAAATCGAATCAAAATATTTCAAAAATTTCATTGTGTGGGTAGGTATATAGTAATTAATAGTACCGATATGCTGTGACAAAAAGTATCTAGTCCCCTATCAATAAATATTGAAGTAAATTACAACAATATAATTAAAAACGTCATTTTTTGCTGTATAATCGCTCGATAATACTTAACTATATTGTAGGCTTAATTAATGTTTATTTACTTGTTACACTTCATGTATATACTAAAATCAATATACCTACATTTTTCTCCTTAAAACAAATCCGACAGCAGTCCCCTTATAGTATTAAAACTCGCCAGTATCTATAGTATGTAACAGGCATATTATAGCCTCGGATATTCTACACCCCAAGAGCACTAATTTACTAGGAAATTTTATAACCCACTGGTATTAAATTCCTAGAAAATATATAATCCCTAAATCCTATACGCTGGCTACAAATATTTACTAGAAAAATCATTAACCTAGTACAAATATTTTGGGGATACGATGATACTCCACAGTGGGTATTATTACTATTATTATATTCCTACGTGATTATATAGCTTCGGTAACATATTCCCGGGATAAATATTTTATAGTGTCAAAATCGTATGTCGGGGGTCCAGTTGTATTAAATGTATTATTAACAGTTTTTTTTTTTTTGTACGTTTATAAGTACCTAGGTATATGCATTAGAAATTAAATTTAATACAGAACTATTATGTCACAAATCATATTGATTATATTTTTTATCAGCTGTTTACAAAAACATATGTACTGTCATGTCGCATATTTTTTTAGTTTATTTTATACATATTTATTATAATTAGACGTAAATATACAGATTTATAGACGTAATTCAAACATTTACAAAAAATAACGATATTAATTTATAGCCATAACTAATTATTAAACTAATTTAACTAATTTAAACCATGTATATTATTCTATATAATATACAGGGTGATTCAACAAGTATGCTCACCCCTCCCCCTTTTTTTCTTTAATAATGAAGTTTTTCTAAATCTGATTTTTGAAATCATTAAATATACTCAAAGACCATATTTTCATATTCTTGAGATTTTTTGCACCATTTAAGCAGTTCTGTAGCGATACAAACGTTTGTTTTTTAAATTGGAACTCCACTTTTTACTGTAAGTTATTTAGCGGATAATTTTTTAGAAAATTTAGATATATTGAAATCAAAATTTGAATTAGTAGTTTTCTAGTTATAACACATTTCATACTAAGGATAATATAGTTTATAATAGGGAAGAAGGATATGCTTAAACAGTATACGTTGTTATCTATAGTCTATAGTCTATACACATAATATAAAATAATCCGTCATTTTATATTTATTTAGTCAAACACAGGTAAATAGCAAGTTAAATCCTTCTTGATTTATTTAGTTATTTTTCTTATTCCATGTGTAGAACTATATAAGCATATCCCTATTATTGACTATTATCCTTAGTACAAATTATCCAATAACTAGGTAACCACTCGTTCGAATTTTGATTTCGATACATCAAAATTCTCAAAAAAATTATCCACTAAATAATTTAAAGAAAAAAAGTGGGGTTCTCATTTGAAAATCAAAGGTTCGTATCGCCACTGGACACTCCTTAAGTGGCACAAAAAATCTCAAGAATATGAAAATTTGGTCTTTGAGAATGTTTAAAGATTTTGAAAAACTTAATTATTAAAGAAAAAAGGGGGTGAGCATACTTGTTGGATCACCCTGTACATATGCATTTTTGCATTTATATTATTACATTATACATTATACATTATAAAATAAAAAATAATATAAAATAATAATTAAAAATTATAAATTAATAGTAGGTACTTGTGTACTACACAATATTGTATTATTTACTATTGCCAATAAGTGTAGTATTGTATTCCTAGAATATTTATATCGATATTATGATTTTTCTTGTATATTTGTACACGTAGTATAGGATTTAGGAATTGTAAAATATATCCTAGGATATTTTGATCGAGGGTATGACTTTTCTAGGATGTTTATACTCTCATTGGCGGTATATATTATATGGTAGGAAAGTTAAACCCCTGGAGGTTCATTATTCCTCCGTATTATTTTCCTGCTGGTACTTTACCATACCGATATAACTTACTATAATAGTACCTACGGTAATAAATCTGAAAATAATTAATTTCAGCATAAAGTTCACTACTTAGATCGATCGACATTCATTTCAGATCATTTCAACACTTATCTTTCCATAAAATTTGATTTTAAAATGTTAAAATCGATGTATTTTTAAACAGTTATCATACGGAATTTAAAAAGGAAATGAAATGATCAATCTCAAGCGAACTGCGTCACGAAATTAAATATGTTTTCAGATTTCTTATCATAAAAAAAGCCATGCGTTTAAGCTATTTAGTGAAACATAATATTATTTGCAGACGGCAGATTAGTGACATGTATAGGAGCACACCAGTACAACACCACTATCTCCTTACTACAGCCACACAATTACAGACTACCACTTGCTAAGCACCCATTCAGGCCATTCACACAATACGCGAGCAATAAGAAAATCGCAAGTATTAAACACCTAAAAAATGGTCGGTATAGAACCTCCTTGCTTTAAACTCAAAACACAGTTAATACCTAAAATACGTGAAATAACCAAATAATCTTTAGTAATATAATTGAATTACGCACAAAATACTTGTTCATAGTTCAATTTCATACCTTATTATCTCATAATCATAAATGTATTTAATAGTTCCATTTAATCAACCTCTTGATATTACGTACCATATATTTGTGGTAGCATTTTTTAAATTGTTTCACTTTTGTTCGTATTATATTATCATATTTTTGTTTTGACCTTCTCATCAATTCCAACCATTCTTCCTTCACAATCAAACTTCTTACATAGAATATTACAATTTCATTTATTGGAATACAAAATTATAATTTAGTGAAAAATGCAGTTACTTATAGCTTTACTTTTACCACCGTCAATTACTAGAAGTTTATGAACAACTAAATCGAATATGTAATTAATAATTATTTGGCTATGTTTAAATATTGTTTAATTTCATGAAAAGCAAATTATGTAAAAAGAAAATGACGAAACTTAATACTAAATAAAGGTATGAGCATAATGTCAATATTTTAATTATACTATGAATATATATTGCACATAAATTAATTGCCATTAATACATGCATGATACTACTTAGAAGTCAATATTGATAAAGTAAACTCACCTAAGCTTAGGTACTTCTAAGAAGTACTATTATAATTTTAGCAACTGAAAAACTTATTGATTACTAATAATAAGATAAATTCTTTTTTATAACTGAATAATCATCTCAAAACTTCAGAGAATTATACATTTTATAACTCTTTAAGAGAAAGATAGATATATTGATGGTTTAATATTGTAGTCAAAATATCACGAAAATGTAACCTGTTGTAAATATAAAAATAGGTACCTAAGGATAATATGTATAGGTGCTTATGAAATTAAAAAAAATGAATTTCAACACTTAAATTTCTAGATTTTATAATTTTTGAATTATAACAAAGTAAAATAAGTAAAAAATAGGTAAAAATGACTCAAATAATGACTCATCAGATAATGAACCTTCACACTAATTTGACTAACACAGGCTGGGTGAAAAAAAGAGAATAAGTATATTATTGGAAGGTGTATTTACCTTTAAATTTTAATGCTGAGAGTACGTACTTAAACTATATAACATTCAGTATAGAGTCTAAATATAGTCTGTATAGAATACAAATATTATTAAGTATTTGATATCCTATCTTGAAAAAAATCTTTAAATAAAATAGATGAAATAGATGAAATAGATGAAATAGATGATTTGTCTTAAATAAAAACTTCAGTCATTTACAGTAGATAATCTAATTATTTTTTTTATAATTATAACTATTATTATTATAATTTTTTCTTTTCTTTTTTATGTAATTTTTTTATTAACAAATGCACAAATATTGTTATATATGTTTACATGATTTGTGAAAAACATTCAAGAATAATGGACTAGGTAACATGTATTAATTACACATAGTACTTTTAGGTAAAAAATCTTCAAAACAATTACAAAATCTAAAATATTCATGATAGAAAATAGTCACTAGGTAGTTATTACTGCAGTATAAACTGATGGGTTTGCTGAGGATTCTGAGCGAAGCGGTCAATGTATTGATTTTTACAATGATACCTACATTATTTTCTTGTATCATGTGTGTCCGTCAACAGTGCTTCAAACATCAACCTTGATAATGGTTTATGGTAGAAAATTGAATCTATAGTTGGTACCTATGCATGCAAGAATGTTTTTTGTATAGAACACAGGCAAAAATAGCTTGAAACATATAATAACAAGTTTTTTATTAGTATTTTAAAATCAAATTTTGATGACACTGTATATACGCGTAAAATAGATTTACTTAAGAATAGGTACTTAAAAATTTCAAAAATTAAAATTGCATAAAATTCAAGATAAATGGAAAACATTGGGGTGTGCATGCTAAATCATTCAGTATAACGTTATAATATATAAACTGAAATACTCTAGTTGTATGTAGAGTGCCTTGTATAATATACACCGGTATATTTTGATAACTAAGCAGGAGGAAAAATGTCCATCACTAATCCGTTTTTAGTACAGAAAAAACAATAAGTGAAACATTTAAAATATTATATTAATATACGAAAGACACTAATGGTAGATTATTCTATGTCCGACGTCGATGTCTCGAATTGTTCGTTATATCGAACTCAATGAAATCCTCTTAAAATAATCAGAATAAAATTCGATGTCTCTAACTTTTATCTGTGTGCCTTGAGTTTTGACGTAACGAAAGTTTACAGTAATTAGTATAATACTACTAAACATTAAACAATTTATATTATGGATTATTATCAAATCAGTTCAGAATTCCGATAACAAAAATAATTCCAACTCTAATAACGTCTTAAAAAAATAGAAAACTAAAAACAATTAATCAAATATTTATTTTTATTTCAGAGCGGAGCGATGAATGTATTGATGGTTATAATAATGTAAGTTTTTGTTAGCAAATGATCCACTCAGAATCTAAAACTAAGCATCTAACTATGCATATCTTTAGAAATTACATAAGAATATAGAATATGTATGAATAATATACTGGTATTTTATTAAATATTACCATAATACCATGAAGTATTATTTTAAAAAATCAAACTATAGGTAAGTATGTACATCATATTATTATGCTGTATATTTTTTATTTTATTTTACTATCAGGTACAAATACTATACATTTATATTATTATACAGTGTCCAAAAGTAACTAATTTATAAGTAATTTTATTTTATGTCATATTGCAATATACTTTGCAAATCTCTAAATTATTATTTCTGTTCTCGATCCAGAACGCGTATTGTACAAACGTTACTAATTATTTTTTATCGTCAATTTCCATTTAGCAATACATTTATAAATTTACAACATTTTAAAATATCATGATGTAATAACTTATTTTTTTAAAATAGTAAAATATGCTATGAAACAAAAAGTAAAGCTCCGATATTACAGTACGCGATCTACTTTCCAGTTCAAGTTACAGTGCAACTATCGGACATTCTCAGTTAGAGTGCGTGATCTCCAATGCAAAACTATACCAATATTATTATATTAATAATAACATAAATTATTTTTTAATCAAATTAAAATAAGTTATTAATATTTTTCTTAGAAATAATAGTTGAATATTAAGTTTAAAAGCGTATAGTGACAGAATAATTGTATTTGGGACCTGTATAATTGAGAATATACTGGTAACTGCAAATATAAACAATATTTCAGTAGATACGAATAAATTATTGTATAATTTAAGTTGATTAATTAATTAAATTTTGTATTTCTGGGTTTTTACTTACGAATTACGATTCAGTTAAAATTTTTGATGGTTGATATAATTTTAAAAATTCCATTCCCAATTAATAGACCCAGTACCTACCTGTCCTCAACTACCACGCAATAAAAATTTTAAAAGAAAATTCAATAACATCAAAAATAACAATTCCATACATAATAATACCAAGTAACGAGTTAAAAAAAATTATATTCATTTGAAACCCTATTTTCAAATATTATAACAGTATTACAAACTATTTATAATTATTCATAAACTGTTTTATTTTAAACTTTATAAATATAAAATGTGATTTCTTAAATACATGAAATAATAATTTAGTGAATTTGTACAGATGTATCAACAATTACAAAAATTTAAAAACAAAGCTCAAGTGACTATAGACTCTATATAGTATAGAGAATAATATGGATGATTTATTATTTTAAACAATGTTTTATTTTTAAAATTGGTAAATATACAAAAACATTTTTATATTTTTATATCTCAATTGAATGTGTACAAAAAAACATTCTAAAATAATAATTTGACCATTCGGACAGTTTTTCTTACTGCTAACCTTCGGGCTCATACTTTTTTCTTTTGTCCGTGTCTGTATTCAATTTAAAAATAAATAACATAGGATTTTTTACAGAAACATAAATTCTCATAATGTTACAAGTATTAAAACGTAAAAACCTAGGTGGACAATTACGAGGAACCAAATGAACAGTATACGTATACAGTATAAGTTCTGACTTCTGAATGCACTTTCATTAAAAGATTGAGTTTAAGATGCATTAAAAAAAGGATGCTAGACTCTCACAGGATATAAATATTTACTCATATAAACTCAATGGTAAATACAAGTAACTTATCCAAGCAATTCCGTTTTATGGCTCGGCATGTAGAAGTTAATCGATTGTAAATTGTTATTGATTGGTACATCTATACCTTGAGGTAGTATAGTTGATGCATTATCAAAAGTCCGAAAATGTGAGATTCTAAAAATATCCTCCAGATGAATCCTTCATTCATAATACACGTCTTTCAATTTTAGCTCAAAATTATTCCAAATATTATTAAAAATTATGCCTTGTAGTCGTAGATACCTACGTTTTTTAAATAATTTAAAAGTCTACGGTTATTCGTATTTAATTACAATAAAATAATATGATACCATTTCAGTTTTATGGATATGTAGAAGTAAATAGACAATAATTGATTTCTTCAATCACCTGTGTCGAGACGGGGTAGTTGATCAATTTTCAGACTTTCAAAGGAAACATAAATATTATTCAAAGTATGAAAATGAAATTCTGATGTAAAGTAATCGACAATCACTATTATTAATTAATTAAGAAAGCTGAAAATAGTAGGCGACGATTCACAGCAACCACTGACTTATACTTATACGCATACGCATACTTATACTTGAGTTAGGTACCAACTCTGACAGACCATTAATTTTATATACCACACTATAAATCATAGTGATACAACACCAAAAAGAATAAAATGTTAAGAAACTAAATACCAGTGTTCAAAAAAATTATTTTCAATGTAACGTTTTTAAATTACAGCTATATTGCTTTAAATAATTATAGTGCATATATTATATAATGCTTAAGTTATATAATTAATTATTAAACACAAAAAAATAAGTGTTGATATTATTATATATTAATTAAATATGACGGACAATATGTTACTTACCTATTATTTTTAAGCATTTAAAATATAAAAATGTGTTTAATAGTTTATTTAAAGATGTGTAAATAAATGAATTAGAGTAAATATTTACATGTATTGTTTATTAAAAATAGAAATAAAACTGACTAACTATTAAGTATACATTAATTATGTAGTTATGTAAATATTTCCAATAAACGTTCAAAAGTTATAAATGTAAATTACATAAATAAAAAAAGAGTGAATAAATAAATGTAAAATTGATGAAACTTATGGATACCAATCTCATTATCAGCTTAACTATTTTAATTTTAGATTTTGAGTGGAACATTGAATGTATTGATTTTACAATGATGTGTGTTTTTTTATATATTTATTTATTTTTTGGGTCAGTTAAGGGCTGTAAAAGTGCGTTGAATTTCTGCAACGGCAATTTTTCTATTAAAAAAGTGAATCTAGTTGGTGCATTCAGGAGGTCAAAATTTGAAATTCCCCATAGTTTCCAAGAACGACAGGAAAAACTAACAAAAAATTAAAGAAAAACAGGAATTTTTAAGCAAAATCAGTTTTGGTTTTTAGAGTAACTCTCAAAAAAAAAGGCCACAGATACATGGAATTTTCACTGAATGTTTGTGTAGGCGTTTTTTATACACCATACAAAATTCAAAATATTTGGACTCGCGTTGAACTATTTATAAGCACATGCAATTTTCGATTATTATATGTTATACAACTGACGATAAAAAATTGTTCGATAAGTCAAAAATATTGAAAATATAATACAAGGTTAATTGTAAGTTGCTGTTAGTTAAAATTTTTAAAAAAATAAGCACAATTCACAATAATTTTTAAGCTTTATTTTTCGAATTAGAATTTTGACAAAATTCGTAAAAAAACAAGAAAATTAGCTAATTATTTTGAGTTCGAAATACATAAAAAATTTTCTTTTTGTATCTGAGATTTACAAATTAAATACAAGATTTCTTTTAAATTTGTCTACCTTTATCAAAAAAAAATATGTACCGGAATTATGACTTGTTTTGAGCTGTCTACGGACATTTTTAGTTTTTTTTTTTATAAATGTCAAGAAAATTTTATTTATTGGTCCAAACCATACAAATATAAGTACAAATTGAATACAAGGCTCCTCATAATTATTGTCACAATATCAGTTAACAAATATTAAAAATGCATATGCAAGATTTTGTTTTATAATAATATACAGTTCAAATTTAAACAAAATTACACATTAACACAAAGAATAACGGTTTTAGTCATTTTGTTGTAATTCAGTTCCAAAACAGTCAGATTTTACATAAGTATATTTAATATTTTTCCAGAATCACTGATAGCTTAGAAATAATATTAATTCGACTTACTGGCTACCGTATTAATAATAACTAATAAGTAATAACAATGTAAAATATCCTTGACTGACATTACACCGTCTCCACTTAGAATCGTTTTTGGTATTCGATGATATGATATATTGATATCATTGAATTCAAATGTAATATCGTCCATTACAGCGGCCTTCTAGACACCTAATAAGTAATAAGCAGCAGAACAACACCCACTTATCCACTTTTTTACTATGATTGTCATAGATATAATCAATAAGACATTTTTGTATGATAGACTTATATGAATTTATTCTTATTTAATTGCGTTTCTATTTGTACTAACGCACAACTAATTTTTTTATAATATTAAATAAAATATTAACATATTAAGATTAATAATATTTTTATCGGGTAAGTACCTACTCCGATATGCCGGTGGGTACAATAATAGACGCACACACAAACACATCCACGGACCATGGGCCACTGGCCGCAACGCAAAGACGATTTACTAAAAATGATAAATAATATTTAATATCTACACAAAAAATATAGTTTTATGTCAATAACAATTATTTTCTATTATTTTTGTACCTCTTCAGACGAAAAATCAACTTTTTTGAAATTCAATCATTGTCTAAAGCCCACGAATAATAATAGGCACTGATTACGCCGCGTACTTACCACTCCGCCACCGATCGACACACACAACACATTTTAATGTTTATTTATATTGATTTTCTTATTATTTGTTAAATTAATTTCATTGTTTTTTGCTGTCATGTGTGTCTATTTGTACTTATTTAAGCACAGGAAGCAGCTGCCCAGCTCCACAAGCCGTGGCCCGTGAGTTTTATTTATTATTATTTATATTTAATTTATGTTTATACTTTATGTACTGAGATGTTGGGCCAGGGGGCCACACATTTTATTATATTTGTGTATTATTTAAATTTGTATTGTCCATTATTTAAATCTGTAAAATAATACAAGTCAGTTACCACTTACCAGCAACCGTGTTACCAATTGTATCGAGTTACCCTCCTACCATTAGTTTCTAAGCACACACTCACACATATGCACACCCACTGCACACTGGCATTCGACAGTCTTGCTCGGCAAACCAGTCCACCTCTAACCAAATTGCTAACACCTATATACACATATAGCGAATATAGGAAAAAAAGCCACCTGAAAAAAGCCAATTTATTTATTTAAAAATTTAGTTACCTATATTAAGTGTTGTTAATTATATTTTGAATTATCTAACATTCTATTTATTTCTATATGCTTGCATATTTAGTACTTTTTTAGAGCTACAAGTTTTTACAATGTGTATTTTTTTTTTTTATTATAAATTTAATAAATTTACTTATTTAATATTTTTAACTTCTACTTTTCTGGTGGGAAAATAATTAAATACAAATTGTATAGGTACTATATAATATAACTTAATATTGGTTTATACTGCAACATGTACTTTTGAAAAAAATCACTCTGTACATAGTAGATACGTTACAAATAACTAGGTGTAAGACATAAATCAATCAATTAATTTC
This sequence comes from Myzus persicae, assembly GCF_001856785.1. NCBI lineage: Eukaryota > Metazoa > Arthropoda > Insecta > Hemiptera > Aphididae > Myzus > Myzus persicae. Next base: position 102,126 of record NW_019101621.1, read on the forward strand.
AAGATAATATGTAGTTTATCCACAAAGTATCATTTTATTTTTGTCCAATTGTGACATGTTGGAAAATTACTGAAGGAAATTCCCTTAAAACCGTTTTTGGGTAAAGATAGATTATATATTTGTTAGATTGTTTCATAAATTTCTTTCAGTCTCACATATCCATCTCCAGAGATAGCATTATTACCTAATAATTATAAATTATATAATTATAAAATTTGGCTTTTTTTTTCCGTGACTTATTTTTTCTGACTAGGTACCACATATAACACAGGTCGGTCGGTGTGTACAGAGTGCGTACGAAGTATTTTGGTGACCGGGCATCGCGAACTATTGTCATTTGTTCCCGGCCCGAACAATCATAGTTTGACGAATGAGTAGGTACTATAATAGGTACCTATTACTATAACGCACCCGTTACAATTTTCACGACGTGTATGTTTTTCATTTTAGCCATTTCAAAACGAAAATTTTTTTTGTCCTGGGGGGGGGATTCGTCCCGAACTCCACTACACCACCACCTCACTCCATTAATCGTACTCCATCGCGATATCTGCATCTGTGTGACTGAGGCTCGAGTTGCAGGGCGCACACATCACCTACATTCTACACCGTGGCCTGACATGACGATTCGTTGCGCCGAGCGCTAATGCGGTGCCGTTGCGTACTGCTTATCATTAATTAATGACAACATCCGCGACTGAGATAGCCGATATTTGATAGTAATGTCGGTATAATAACAATAATTAATAACAATATTATTGTCCAGGTATCTCTGTGAATTTGTGTTGTTCTCATAAAGTGGTCGATTTTTTTTATAGCCGCCGCGTCGGATGTCCTATAGTCCTATGCCAGTTTTCTCGTGATTCGTCGTTTTGACTGTCTGAAAATTTTTTTAACCCATTACGATAATTGCACGATTTTTGTGTCCTAATTTTCGTCCCCGTCAAAATCAACGGTACTCACTCCGAACAATGGCTTCCGGCTCTGGGCCTCTGAAGCGAAAGGCTAGCGAAGGTCCGGGTACGTATACCGACGACGTGTGGAAACTCACGAAAGGAACGGTTGACAAAAAGTTGGAGCGGTCCGAGCCTTACAGAATGTTTATGTCTCCGATATCCTGCGATTCGGGAACACACACTGAAAAATCAACTCTATCGTTTCCAGGTGTGTATACAGTAAACAGTTTTAGTTACTGTATATTGCAGAAGACGACTTACACGCTGCACTAATAGAATTTAAGCTGTTATCAATATTGTGTTCTTAACCGCAATACACATAATTAAATATTTAACTTTTATCATTATTTGTTTCAGAGCTCTTGGACAAAAGTCTCGGTGATTTAACCGAATCACTTCACCTAAACTTTATGGTCGAGTTCGGCTGGCTCCTTGCTCAATATTTCATAACTGGTCAAAGGTAATATAATTATAAATTTAAATAATAATATTAAAAAAAATTTAAAAATTAAATCAAGATTCAATAGCATTTGCTAATTATTATAGAAAACAAATAAATATGATAAATTAAACATTAAATTTGTTTATACATCAATAATTCCAAATGTAAAATCATATATTGTATAATATTTTTGTATATAATTTTAAGCATTTAAGATTTTTAATTTTACTATCTTACTGATGTATATTAAATTTGATTAATATTCTATTTTTTAAAAATCTTGCATCTTAAATGAAAGTAGTAGAAAAATGTTTATGAATAGGTCAGAAATTAAGAAATATACTTTTATTCATTGCATTCAATAAATGCTTTTGTACTAGCTAATTTTATATGATTAGCAATTTAGGTTCCAAACAAATTTAAATTTATTAAATCCCATCAATGTGTTACATATTTTAGCTTAGTTTATTAATAAACTATATTTATGAGTTTAGGACATTAAATCAAAATGTATTGAAATATTTTATCCATTGGAATATTTGTACCTTAAAGAACATCTTTGGAATGGAAAATTTAAAAAAATTAAGACCAATATAAGTCTTATTTTTCATAAACAATTTACATAAACTGATTAATTATAGTTGAATTTCATAGATCATTTATAATGGGTATTTGAGTATTGTATTGTAATTTCATCGGATAGACACAAATAAAAAGAAAAATTAATTAGCAGAAAAAACATACATGCTTTTTTTGACAGTGCTTTTAGAAAATGTGTATATATACGCCCACCCCAGATAAAGGGTTATGAAATAATCAGATAGTGTTAAATTAAATTTTAATTATATTGTACATACATAAATTATAGAAATTAGGTGTATAAAACAAATATGTATACAATTATAATATTATGTTATTAAATACTTAATAGAGTAGTAATTAGACTCTCCACTCCCATTACAAGCAATGCTTGCAGGGAGTAGATATAACATTTATATTTATAATTAATTAATGAAGTTGTACGTAATTGTAATATCATATTTAAATGTTTTAATGGTAAATAAATAAATAAAAAATAAATAATAATATAAATTACTCAAAATAATAAGTCTTAAAAATATAAGTTTGTACAATTGTAATTTAAGGTAATATTATTTTTTATAATTAAATTATACATTATCATATTTTTTCAGAGGAAAAAGAATTACACTTTTATACGAACGCTGTGATGTAGATTTAAATGAGCCACATTTAAATAAGAAAATACCAAATGTTAAGCATAAAAAAATAACTAATCCAAATGCTTTTGGTCATCAGCATAGGTGAGTAACAATAATTTTTATCTCATCATAAAACCATTGAATACTTTTAATTACAAATGTTGTTGCATTAAAAATTTCAGTAAAGTATCAATGTTTGCTTATGCCGATGGTAGTTTACGAGTTGTTGTTATGTCAGCAAATTTGACTGAAGATGATTGGACCAAATATGCTCAAGGGTAAGAAAAATTACTGTTGTTTTTATTTTTGATTGAATTATTTTACATTTAGGATTTGGGTGAGCCCAAAATTTCCATTGAAAGAGAAGGATAATAAGTCAGATGGTAATTCTAAAACTGATTTTAAAATAGATATTTTACGATATTTAAAATCTTTTAAAGAAGAATCATTAAGTCAATGGATACAAAAAATTGAAAAAGTAGATTTCAGTCAAGCAAAGTAAGAGTATATTATAAACCATAATAAAAACAAAAATAATTGAAATCTTTTTGGTTTGTAGTGTGTTTTTCATTCCTAGTATTCCAGGCAAGCACAAAGAACAGTTGTGGGGTCATTTATATTTAAAAAGTATTTTGAAAAAACATGCTCGTTTACCATTTGGTGTACCTTCAGAATGGCCTATTATAGCTCAATGTTCGTCTCTGGGGTCTTTGGGTACTACAGACAAGGAATGGTTGAAACCAGAGTTTATCAAAAGTCTATCCGCTTCTACCTATTGTGGTGATACTGATACAGAAAATAATTCCATTCCCTTCAACTTGGTGCGATAAACAATGATTTTAGCATTTAACCTAAATAATGAATTGTACCTTTTAGATTTACCCATCTGAGAAAAATGTTTTGAATAGTTGGAATGGACCTATAGATGGTCTCTGTTTGGCTTACAATAAGAAAGTTCATGAAAATCAATTGTGGCTTAGAAACTACTTGTGGTAAGTATTTTATGATGTTTTGAAAAATGTTAATCTTCTTTTGCATAATTTCTATGTTGATACATTGTTTTACAGCTTGTGGAAATGTCATTCACGGAAGCGATCAAAGGCCATGCCTCATATAAAAACCTATTGCAGGGTTTCATCATGTTGTACACAAATGTCTTGGTTTTTGTTGACTAGCGCTAATTTATCAAAAGCTGCTTGGGGCAGAAAACTTAAGTCAGATGAACAGTGTAACTACATAATGTCACAGGAAGCTGGCGTTTTGTTCTTGCCTCAATTTTTGGTAGTTATATAATTTTTAATTTGTTAAATTTTCTATTATTCTAAACATTATTTATTTTATCTTGGCAGATTGGAACAGATGTATTTTCTATAGATGAAACTGAAGCAAGTAAATCACCGTATTTTTCTTTACCTTTTGACATGCCATTATCTGAATACTCGAACATTGACCTACCTTGGCATATCTAAATGGGTAAATTACAAATTAAATTTAATGTTTTTATGTAATAAAATAATATAGGTAAACTTTTTCAAATTAATGTACTCTCATTTTTTTTTTTTAATTTTAATTTACTTTGTCATGTTAAAATAATATTTTGAATGTTTTTAAATTTTATACTCACTTAACAATAATTTTTCAACATTATAATTTTATTTATTTGTATGTAATTTAAAAATATAATAGTTTCCAAAATACTTTATACTTTTGTTTAGGATTATTTAAAAGATCAAGAATATCTTGATGATACTTAATATTTTAATACTTGTTAATAATAATTAGTGAATATCAAAAATATACTGTACGGAACATATATTTTGATAGTAAATTAATCTTGCTTATTAATTATAGGTATTATGATTAATGAAAACAGAGTAAAATATTAATTTTATAATAATGACAATTGTCATATAATAGCACATATTATATAAAATCTTCTATATAATCTGTGGTAATAGCTTAATATTCCTTATAGATGCACAAATAAATAGTTAAAAATTGGGTTGTTATTGGTGACATTCACATAATCAATATTAGGTGGAAAATAGGGAATACATGTATGATATGAAAAGGGAGCACAAGTTTTTGACTGGAAAATAATAATTTATCCATAGTTAACATCCACAAAAAATATAAAATTATTATTCTATTTTCTCTTTCAAACTAATAATAGTTTAGTAATGAAGAACATAATATTATAGTACTCTCGATTATCTGTGGAATAGGGTGGCAAGACATCCACGGATAAACAAATTCCGCGAATAATCCGCAAAATTAAATTTTATAATGAAAAATAAATTAGAATTTGTAATTAAAAATTATTATTACATATTATTAAAAAAGATACACATGTATGTAAAATGAAAAATTAATAAAAAATTATAAATTATTGATGAGCAAAAAAATCAGTCACAGTTGTTGCTTGTTGGTTTGAAAACTCTTCTTTTGAACATGTGATTGAAGTTTTTTGAACCCAATTAAACCTATAATGATTTATAATAGAAAGATGCATTATATGTATATTTTTTTGTATACATATAGGTATGTAGACGATTCCGCGGAAGACAGCGGATAATCGAGAGTACACTGTAAATGCAGCCATACATATGGAAGTATTTTGTTTGCACTCGATTGATTATGGTTTATGGGAATGTATCATCTGTGTTAACATTGTAAAAAAGAAAAAGTTACTAACTTATGAATTATAGGTCTTAGTTCAAACAGAACTCTCAACTCCTAATTAGTACAATTTCATCAAACCTCAAAAATAAGTCTTTAATAGTTCTGATATTTAATTGTAGTTGACATTTTGTTACAGTTATACAATTTTTTTATTTAATGCAATTTCAACTTCAAAATGTATTTTTTATACAATAAGCACCTAATAAGTAAATCAATAACTATGTAGTTACCCAATTATACAATTAAGTTAAGTGTAAGCAAAGAACAAACGTGTAAATCATAGCTAAATAATTTAGTCATGGTGTTTTTTACTAGAACAAAATGAATCCAATAGTCATTATGACAACATTTTTATCAATAGTTGGGTTATAAAATAATAATTACTGCTATGATACATAAATATATTCTCTGAAACATGTATTTCAAACTACAGTATTAACAAATAAATTCCTAAAAATTAAAAACTATATTGTATAATATTGTGCCAACACAACTAATACCATTTTTAACTACAACATCATTGCATATTCGCAACTGAATGTTAATTCATATGTTTATTGTTAAAATAATGAAGTATTTGAAAAATACACTTTAATTAGAATAATTTATGATAACCATTTACCAGGTTTAGTTAAGTAGGTATCTACTATAATAAAATAATATAAGTTATTTATTAAATCAATTAATACATATTATGCAACTAAAGTGCATAATATTGGATGAGCATCCACTAGGAATCTGGGAAAAAATAGTCTCTTACCAACAAACAATTAATATTATTATTATTTTTTGCAGGGTCATTTGTTTTTTTTTTTAAATATATTACACCCATGGCTGAGGACTGTCGGATTTCACTCAAACGTGCGCATTTTTGAAGACAGTTTTGTTTTGAACATCGACATGAGGTTGGAAAAACCCTTGTATACTTTTCACGTTACTTCAAAATTTGTCTCACCCCTAGACATTTTACCTTAAATCTTCAAGAATATTTGAATTAATAATACCTTCCACATACAATGGAGAGCAATGCTTATAATTACCATCACTAAACCTAACAAAATACTAAATTCAACAGCTACATTAAAAAAGACGCTCGACAGTAAACTAAAAACGCTATACTCTGCATCATTTAGAAGCCCAGACAAAATCAATCCAATTGATTAAAAAAAATTAATTCTATAACTATTTAATTATAGGATATTTATACAAAAACAGAAATTGCTAATGCAGTTATGTGTACTGTTATAAAAAGGATAAGAATACTGAAAATGCAAGACCTTTGGTGGACAAGTATGTGAAAAGATAAAGAATAATAAGAAAACAGATATGTAAACACAAAATAAATTGTGAATTTGAGGAGCACTAAAGAAAGTATGCCAGACCAGCACAGGAAATCCTTTTTTTGCAATTATATTGAATTTATATGATACCAGTAACTATTTAATTTGTATTAATATGTCTAGAAGTAAATCGGCAGTAATAGATTAGTACAATCTATGCTATGGTCGCTGTTCAATTTTGAAAATGAGACACTGATGGAAATAAATTGACTGAATTATGGAAATAAAATGCAAGGTTGTTTATACATTTTGATTTATGTTGTGACCATAAATATGATAAATACAAACTCGAATGTTAATTTTTAATGGTGAAAAACAATCAACAAACCCATCAATTACGAAAAAATTGTGAAAATATGTTAGATGATTTGCAGAGACAAGTGGAGAGCATATACTCTGCCAGACCATTAGTTTATCCAACAGCCTAAATCATAGTAATACTACACCAAAAAAAAAATAAAATGTTTAAGAAAATGAAATATCAGTACATAAAATAAAATTACAGCTCTAATAATATAATAATATGTTCAAGTTTAAAATTTAAACGCAATACAAATGACAGTATTTATATTAATTAAATGTGACGAATATACTACTTGCTTTTTTACAGGTTAACATATAAAAAAAAATTTAACAATTTCAGATTTGTAAATAAACAAATTAGCTTTAATTAAAGTACCGATTTATTGTTTTTAAAATATAAATGAAACTTTTTAAATATTATAATTTATATTATTTTAAATCTATATCTAAATAAAAATATTGAAAAATAAAAAAAACTATTCACAAACTAGAAACTTTTACTCATCTATATATACGCTAATTTGATTTATTTCTACATTTAAAAGTTGAAACAGATATCAATAAAAATATTTAACATTGTATATTATAATATCATTTAATTCTTGATAAATTAAATTGTTATGTCTAACACACAACTAAACTTCCAAATTATAGACAAGATAATGGTGAACCTTATTTAAAAAAAAAAAAATTATTAGGTTCTAAAAAACACATGGCTCTTGTTTAAATTTACGAGTAAAATGTTTTTTCCACCCATTCTTCCAATGTGAATGAGACAATATTTTTATTTTCGGTGTAATGTTCTTTGAACATATCTGAAAAAAAAATACCAATCAAATAAATAAAAATTATTTTAACATATTAAGTTAGTAAGTGTAGTTATAAGGAAATGTAAGCAGTGATTTTCAATATTTGTTTAATAGAAATATGACACATAGATTATCATTTTTTGATAACAAAATATCAATTTATCTACACTTGAGATCAACTTTTCCTCATTTAATTGTAACAAATCTCCAAAAATATTTTTATACATACTTTTAAGTATATTTTTTGTATTATGGGGATAAATTTAAAAATACTGTATAATTGATCTGAAGATACCTCCCATTGAAAAAATACGTCAATTCTCAAATGGCTCCCATTTATTTATTTCTTCTTTATTAATTTCTTGCCACTTCATATAGGCTTACAGTTGTAAAACTGTCTAAAAAAAGGTGTGATTAAAAAGGTGTTTGTGTTTTTTTAGAGATGTAAATTCAGTAAATTTTTACCCAGTTAATTTACCAGTTATTTGAAAAAATTTGCATGTAGCACCTCAAATTAAACACCTTTCAAAAGGAATATTCATAACATATCAATATACCTAATGATTAATGAAATAGTTGATAAAAAATGTAAAACGTCCAAACGTTCAACCTAACCTTAACTACTGATAGTGTAGGTATTATATATGGGGACCCGGATTTATATGCATTTGCATGTTTTTTAACACCCCAAAAAGTAGCTGGATAAGCTACAAATTTGAATCTTAAACTAATGTGATGGTATGCAAAATTAAATGTTGCATATTTTTGCATACTTGAACCATTTTAAATTTGTATGCATATTTTAGCATTTTTCTAAAATATGATGTATATTTACAAAAAAATAGTATTAAGTTATTAATGATAATACTAAGCTTGCTTCAGGTAGGTACCACTACGATAATTTATCGTCGATAATGATTTCAATAGCGAAAATTAATTATAATATAGTCATGGACTGATGGACCATTATGGACTTATCGGTTTAGTTTTTATACAACAGTAATTCACGATAGTATGTGTTTGGTTTTTAGGTAATTTAGAAATTTTATAAAAACATACCAAATTTATTTTAATTGACTTTCGTTCATGGTTTTGTATTTAGATGAGTGAATGTGCAAAATTCATCATACATTATAATTATACAAAATACAGTTAAATTATTTCAACTGGGTATTTAATACATTTTTTTATTCCATATTAATTATTTAATGAATTATAGACATTTTTAAACAAAATAAATTTAATTAACATTTAACATGCGATTTTGTTTATATATTTTTTCATATTTTTGTATATTTTTAGGGCATATTTGAATGAAAATCAGTGCATAAATTCATGCATATTTCGTACATTTTTAATGCATATAATTTCGGGCCCTAATTATATATATACCATACCAACCACAATCTTAGAAGATATTAGTGTAGGTACCATCTGTACCATACTATAAATTACCACCGCTATTTATAAATTCAATTTTATCGATACCGTGGTCTAAGATAAACGATAGTACCTATCACAGTTTGTCGTTGATGTTATATTATAGGTTCCTAATGAATCTAATTTGATTAATTTGCAATTTATTTTAGGTACCTTTTGAATAATACTACATAGGTAACTACCTACTTATAAAGCTATAAATATATACCTAATATATACATATACCACGAAAACCCTACTAAGTAAATTATAGAAATTGACGTTATATGGAAGTCACCATAGTATTATAATTTATAAATCATAAATTAAAAATGTAATGTTATTTTTTTACATTTTTACGAAAAGTAAGCTACCTACCAAGAATTGTGTTTTATTTTCGAATATCGATTTTTTTTTGTTGATTTATGTATTCATTTAACCTTTTTTGACTGAAGCTGTTTGGGAACCAACAAGGGATGAGAGCCCTTTGGAATGCACCGGTAGCACCGTATTTTAAATTTCCTGTTAATTTTTCCACGGGTGAAATCGAATAATACAGTTAATATCTATTAACAATCTAAATAAATACATTTAAACTGAATTTGCCAACTATGATAAGGTTAGTAGGAAAAATTCAGAACAGAACGTCAACTTTACAAAAAATGTATCAGAATAATATATAGTATTAATTTATCCCATAATAATAAAAAATGCATATAATATAACAAAAAAAATTGCAGTATAGGTACTACCTAATATGACATTGATCGAGTTTTGTAATTAATATTATAACTAAAATTCGTGTCTTCATACCTAATCAAATTTAATTTTGATTCAAAATTTGGAAATAAGATTGGTTAGAAAATAATATCAGTAGAATATACTATATTATACATTTCATTGTAATACATGTTGGAAGTTAGTATCTACTGGTGAAATTTATATACAAAAAAGATGCAATCTGTGAAATTTTCAATCGTCTGGAAAAACATACTGCATAATCTCTATGTACCTACTAAGTACCTAAATAATCGTAGGACTATAATAATCAACATTTAAAAAAAATAAATTAGTAAGTAGTGAGTAGTAACTAGGAAGTGTATCTTATAGTTACACAAACTAAGCTGACAAAGCACAAATAATAATAATAATAACAATCTTTTAGCAAAATTGACGTATCCAAACCTGCACACCAATATTTTAGGACATTGGTGTAACCGATTTGAATATTGAAAACAGATTTTGATTCATTAACCAGAATGACGTTTGAAATCGAGTTATTTTTAATACTTATTATTTAGGAGAAATAACAATAACAAAAAATACAAAAAAAAAATGGTATTTTTGAATATAACATTTTAATTGTGGTAGGTATTCTGAACATAAACAATTTTTGGAAAAGGTTAACCTTTTGAGAACCTAAAATAATAATAAATTGACCAAACTATTCATTGATACATCTGCTCTGATGAGAGAGCACCTATTCAAAATAAACCAAAATACAATCAGTCTCATAAATGTGCCTACATTTCCTCTTTAAATCACGATCGAACGCCGTTCCCTTAGTGACACAACCTGGAGTCCGTACTTATAAATGTTTGTGAGTACAATTTTAACTAACCTATTGTAGTTTTAAGTCTAATGGCACACATGATGAAATCGTCGAACATTATGTATCCTTTTTTGTTCGCATATCGATGACACATGGTATTTATGGTTCGTGTTTTAATATGGTAACCAACTGAACTTAAGGCTGGTCTTAGTTCGAACCCTTTGATATAACCCTTGTTCTTTTTATCGTACGTTTCAAAAACAACCTAAAACAAAACAATTGATAATATATGTATATTTTTGAAAACCTAATGAAAGCTTCTGAAATCGTAGTTTAGTCATAGAATTAATCACCTGCCATTGTCTAATGTCCACCCAAAGTCTTTGGAATTCTTTATAACCTAGTTTACCTGATCTATCCCAATCCATCATAGCAATCAAGCAGCGACATACGTCATTTGAAAATTTTGTTTTCCCAGTTTCTATATACATATTACATTTTCTAATTAACAAGGTGTTTAATTTAATAAAATAATAAATACATTGACAGGATTTTAGCTAATTATTAGAACCTATAGTTGTATAATGTTAAATGAATTCACCAATTCACGCTTAATATAGATGAGTAATAATAGTAATAATAGATAAAAAAAGTAATTTTTTAATATATTGAAGTAGGTACCAGGTATCTATGTATTTTAATAATATAATGGGTAGAAAAGAGTTCAGTTTAGGTATGATTATAATTTTAGTTAAAATTATAATGAATAATTAAATTTAAGAAGTCCTAAATTTGCTTATAATTTTATACAAATGACCACAATTTATTACAAAAATTCAAAAAACAAAATCAGTAAATCGGTGCCCGTTGTAATGGGTTCAAACGTATATTATAGGAACCCATGTAAAAACACTTTTAACACTAGTTTATAGTTCATATTCTCATAGCTAACTAATATACCTTTCATAGCAAAATCCAAAATATTTTTAAGCTCCATCCAATCGACCTCCATGTCACTCCCAGCCACTTTAAAGAAGTATTTTTTAAATTTTTTACTGAAATCGCCACTTTTATTAGAGTTAAGCGCCAATTCTTTGATCTATAAAAATGTTTTATTTATATAAAATAACACAGGTAGTTGCTTGTATGATATTCAAACATTTTAATTTTTTACCTTATCATCAATATTAACCATTCTTACTTCGTTATCAAATTCCCTACGAACAATTTAACTTAATAAAACACCAAAGTATTATTTATTTTAATTTTAATTAAGTTCCTCAATAAGCTTACGCCAAATTGTTTTTTTTTCTGAAAATACTCTGAGTAAAAACGCACCTTGTTCATTCTGATTTGACGTACAAGGTACAATACAATATTTACCAGGAGATATACCCAATCTCTTAGAGACTTCTCTTTGTTTGATCTCAGAAAAAAAAAACTTATCTAAAGGATCATTATTTTTAAAAAAATCTGTGTCCAATGGTTTTGGCACAGGCTCTGAAGTGTTGAGCTAAACGATAAAATAAAGTAAGCACCATTACAAATAATATTGTATAACTTGTATTATTATTAAAATATTAAAACAACTTTGAACTTTTTTGTTTTTTTAATATCTAGGTACTTACATCATAAACATAAATTCCAAATGATGATGATTTATCTTTTTGTTTCTGTTTGCGTCGTGTTCCCTTTAGCAATAATGCAATAACAACTGTACATATATCCTTAGCGTTATTATTATCTGGATCTCCTAATGTTATATAGTACTGAGGATTACTTGAAAACGTTTCTAAATAATCAACATCATATAAAATATATATATATCATAATTCATAATATTTAGTATATCACATAGACATAATAATATAAACGTTAATGACTATATTATTATCAAAAATTATTCTACCATGGAATTGATTACATCCGCCGGCTGTCACGCCTCGGACCCATTGACCTTCAAATATACTCAGATCCCATTTTTTTGGCCCTCCTGCTCCTTGTTGTTCCCTGTCTATATAGTCAGGAGCTAAATGACAAATTACCACTGCAGAGAAATATTTGGCAAAATCTTTGTAAGACATCCAAAACTCGCCATCATCTTCTTTTATGAGACCTATTGATTGTTGTAATTGTGGAGGTATAGTGAACCACTCATCTGATCTATAAAATAATTTAAGATTAATTAATTAAAATCGCACATTCTTAAATAATCAAAAATTAAGAAATATATCCTTTACATTATAACAAAAAGCTTACTTGTCACTCCAACGGCCGTTCCATTCAACTTTACCCCAAGGATTTCGAAGTCTAATCAAAGGTATATTACTAGCATTATTTGTTTCAGGTATATAAATTACCTTAGTAATACTGTACGCATGTTTTCTGAATATTCCTTTGTCTTCTGGATTAGGCTTTAACAATAATACGTTTTGTGAAGTTTAAAATTATGTCTGATGTTTCAAGAAAAAAAATTATTTTATATTAAATTGAATATCTAACCAATTTTGTAGGGTATATTCTACCACACATGAGTGATTGTTGTTGAAAAGAATTTAGCATAGTTGTAAACAAACTGGTTTTTCCTTGATCTAATTCGTACATTTCTGATACACCTCCAGTGAAAGCTTCCATAGCCTCGTTTGTGAGACCTCCGTCCAAAGCTTCGTATGAACCCTGGATTCTATTCATGTGTAAATTTATGGTTGCAAATTAGATTTTGTTTATACTTTTGGGAGAATAGAAGTACAAATATTCTGTATCCTGATTCGTTTAAAATAATTTACTTATCAGGATTAACGAAAAAAAACGATGCAAACCCAGTTTTTGACACAATCAAATTAGTATAAAAAAAAATAATGTTAGAGACTTCATATTTTTACCAAAAACTCATGTATTAGCATTTACTACACACGATAAAGTTTTCATAATTATTTTATCTTTTTTAAAGCTGTTGATAGATAGTTGTCATTTTTTACTTTTAAAAATGTATGGTATAATATTTGTTTGCTGCAAGTATAAGAAACCTGACAATTTAACAGCAGATCCTTCATCAAATCAATAAAAAAAATTAAAAATACTTTCACAATTTCCTTGATATACCTAACCATCAAAAGTTCAAATTATTAAATTATAAGCAATTACTCAAATGTATTTGTCTAATTTGTTCAAATATTTTATAGTATAAAATTTATAAAATTGAACACAAGATTCCAAGTAAGTTTTTTCACAGGAAATTCTATTTTAAAGGACAATTTAATAATCATATTAATGTCTTGACATTTGAAATTTTCAGTATCATGTATTAATTAATAACTTATCGATAAGTGTTGGAATTCGTTAGTCTCGCTTAGCTTAAAATGTAATAAACTAATAATAGATACTAAAAAAGTTTATGAGACCTGAAAAGTAATAATAATTGTAATTCACAACTAATAATTTATAGATTGAATTAATTTAAAGATTTACTTTCCAACTATAACTAGGTAATAATAATAAATAACCATTATCAAAAAAAAAAAATATTACTTACACAGATAATGCAATTCAAAGAAAGAAGTTAAGAAGTAAAGATATTATTTAAACATACTTTTATATGAATAATAAATGATAAAATGTACTATAAGCTGTTTTCCCTTATTTAAAAATGTTTTCCAAAATATGATCCGATAATTACGATTGACAAAATCAGTCAACTTTAAACAGTTTATCATTACTATAAAAATAATAATAATGCCAGGTTTGATGTAAAAATAAAATACAAACGTTTTTTGAAATTATTCCTTTTACGCAATGCATGTTTATTTCTTTCTTATTTCGATTCTTTACTGCAACTATGTGTGTTTATTATTTTTTTTATTTGTGTCTGTGTACACGATAAACGGTCGAAATAATGCTTAGATTTAACTTCAATATATTTTCTGGTGGGAAGGTGAATCTAGTTGGTGCATTCGGGAGGTCAAAATTCCTAGTAGTTTTCAAAAGCGAGGAGAAAACAAAAAAAAAATTCAGGAAAAACGGGCATCGGGCAAAATCTGTTTTGGTGTGGTTGTAAAAAAAGCCCGTAGGTACCTACATGAAATGTTCACTGAATGTTTATATTAGCATTTTCTATGCACCTTTTAATTTTTAAAATATTTTTACTCATATTGAGCTTAGGCATATGAAATTTTCAATAATTACTATAAAAAGTTTTTTTTTTAAATGAATGTCGATCAAAAAATTTCACTCGATCAAAAAAATTAAAAATGTACCTAGTACAATTAATGTTTCTTTCAAAAGTTAAGTGTAAATCCACGATAATTTTTAATGAGCTTCTGAATTTCGACAAAAGTTACGACAGTTCACAAATTATTTTGAGTTAGAAATCCATACATTTTTTTATATATATATCTAAGATTTGAAAATTTAATACAAGATTCCTTATAAGATAGTCTACCTTTATCAAAAAAAAATGTCTTATAGTAAGTCAAATAAAATCTTGATGAGCTTCTGAAGTTGAAATGTATACATTAGATATTCATTCGATTTCTCATGTTACGATTTTTTTTTATTTTGTTGTTTACTGACACTTTTAATTTTTTTAGTGCTTTTTTTGTAAATGTTAATACAATTTTATTTGTTGAGCTAAAAAGCTTGAAAATTTAATGTAAGGTCCATCACACATTGTTTTGATATCAGTTTAAAAATATTAAAATAATTTATAGACAAGATTCTTTTTATAAGCATTAAAAGGTCCAATTTTGACAAAATGTATCAAATTGAAAGTTTTCAAATTATTTTGTAGCTCAGCATTTATAAAATCTTCAATTTTTAACTAAGGATTGAAAATTTAAAACAAGATCCCAGTCTATTATTGTAAGTTCAAATTCGGACGAAATTATATTTAAAACCAAAAATAACGATTCAAATTATTTTTGTTGGGTACTTGAAACTTTTAGAGTAGGTATATTATTATATTTTATACACACGATGACATTTTTTAATGCAATTTTTTTGACAAAAATGAATACAACCTACTGTAGTACCTCTATACTATTGGCTAATATTAATATAAATTACCTTGATCACAATAATATCATAAAATATACCTATGGGTACTTAGTAATATTATAAGCCGATGATCGTCTTCACTTAGAATCGTATTTGGTATTTAATGATTTTATATCAGAGAGTAACCCAGCATTTTATATTTAATTATGATTAATGATATAATAATAAGTTTTATGGTAGATATCCATTCCTATTTCGTTTTTCATTTATTGATTACGTTTAATTTTTTAAAAATTGTTTATTTATAAATAAAGTTTAGAAGCCCTACTTTAAATTTACATAGTTATTAGACCCAATAATGTTAAAACATACTTTTGGTGTGATCAGGTAGCTATTAGATGCGTTAAAAAAAAAATATTCAAACTGCTTACTTGGCATAAGCTTTCTCCAACAGAGCACTCCAGAATTCATTTTTGGTTGATGATTTAACAAATAATAACTCTCCTCCAGAAGTCGGTAAACGATCGTCGACAACCACGTTAATCCATGTACCATACTGCCAAAATCTAAAATCACCAATATTTTTAAATACGATTTTCACATTGTACATCACTGCAATTTAATATATGTATTTACTTGAAGTGAAATATACCAGCATATGTATTACCAAATCCTTGATCATTTGGCACTACGTTACAAAATACTTCTTTGTTCAAAGTCATAGCCGCTATAGCGGCTACTAACCAACAGTCACCTTCCAGAATTAAAAACAAATGGTAATGTTTATATAGTTTGTAGTTTTATATATAATATTTTTAGTTAATATTAACTAACTTTTAATAGCTTACCTGATAATATATGTAATTTAAATAGTTCGTATCAAAGTCAATACTCATAAACAGTCTTAAACAATTAACAATTTATGTAATACTTACCTAATTTTCCTTGCCTTACATCAAATCTTGAAGCTCCTTGCACGAAAAATTTGGGATCATTTGTAATTTCCTAAGAATCCAGTTCTTAATATTATTATAATTATTATTATCAAGTGGTCAGGCACATAATATAATTTGATTGAGTAGATGTTACAGTTTTAATAGAATGTATTTAAAATGTTTGCCCACTTTTGGTCTCCGCCACTCAAGCTGATTTTTTTGGAGATTTTTGTGAAATACAGATAAATCGTATGTATCAAATTCTGGATCTTTAAATAGTATTTTTTGTTTTAAGCATTGGTTTCGGAGCTCATCAAAGTCTTGAATAAATCCAGCGGGTCTCTGGCGAAAACCGGAACGCCGTTCGCCAATATTTAACATTTTATTAAGAAATTAAATGTGTTTGGTGATCAAATAGACACTAAGCATTATTCGATGTACCTAAACTGGATTGTTTCACAAAGACTAAACAGGAGCGTGTACCCAATACTTATATACCAATCGTACTACCTAAAATACAAAGACAATATACATCATAATTGTGTTTTTAATAATAATTAAATAATTTGGTTTGAATTTAAAGGTCATAATATTTCTTAGATGAATGATTTATATCGATAACATATTTTTGATATAATATTAATTATACACCGTCATTTTACCTAATTATATATAGGTACCTAAGATAATAATATTTTCAATTCGTAGAAAATATTAAATTTAATTTAATATCATTAAAATTATTTCGTTAAGTAATAATTCAATAAAAATAATTATTCGGGATCACTATGATAGTTAACCTAGTTAAACTAGGCTAGTTTAAACCTAAATTATAAATAATATTTAAATACAACAGGAGTCATACTTGTATATCTATGGACCTTGAAATTAAATTGTCGTTTTAGAGCTTCAAATGTCGTGTAATAAGCCAAATGATGTGATTTGCCATATAATGAGAACGGAGCTCGGATTCAGATTCATATAACAGAGAGGACAAATATTGCACATTCAAAAATAAAATACTTGTCTTATATAGGTATGAGTTCGTATTTAATTTTTAAGATAGAGATTTCAATCGGGGCTCATTTTACAGCTTATTAAAAATACCTATATTATGAATTTTATTGATCATGAGGTTTTTTTATTCTTTATAAAGACAAGTATGCTCAATTAAATACAAATGTAGCATAAGTGTTAAAAATGTAAAAAAAAAAACACAACTCTTAATGCTTTAAGCTTTTTTCATTGTAACTTTTAAATAAGCTCCAGTTGAAGTCTCTTAAAAGTTAAAAAATTTATAACGATTTTAATAAATAATGAGCTGCAATAATCACATGTTAGGTAATGGAATTGAAAATTAGTTTATTCGAATCATAAGTCTAGTACAGGGATGGCCAACCTTTTGAACACTGCGTACCCACTCAGTGCTCTCGTCAAGACAAATTGAAAATACATTACGCAACTTAAAATTTGCAAATTGTTGATACGAGATATTTTCTGCAATTTTTAAAATCCGACCTTTTACAGTATTTCTGGTTATGGGTAAGTCCTTTATGCGTCGCATAATTTTATCTTTACTAGAAAAATCTTCAAATAGAAATGGTGCAGTTTCCAGCATCAAATATTTAATATATTTTCCATCGCAAAAGGGCTTTCCACGCTTTGCAATAACATTTGACACAGCAAAACTTGCAGCAACAATATTTGAATTGCTACCCACAAACTTCATTCAAGTATTTGTCTGCAAATTTTTGTTCTTAATTGCTTGTAGAATATACTCTTTTTATTCTTCTTTTTTTTTTTGTCAAAAGAAAATTATGATTAGTTACATAGTGTCGTTTAACAGACATACTATTGTGGTTGAACATAAAATACATACTGCTCTTCACCTTTTTTGACCATACCATAATCTTCAGTGCATGAATTTTGAAATTTACTGCTATTACAACTACTAACATTTAATTTACCAATTTTTATTTTTATTGATACAGACATATTAAATAATATTAAAGAAAATACAATAACCACACATCAAACACGAAACACGCACGACGTACTTACAAATTGACAGACGTATTTGAACTGATTAGTGTTTACTGAGGTAGTACTCTCAATAAACGTACGTAAATAACATACTAAACTCAGTATCATATAAGTAATATATAGGTATTATTATTTTTTCTACAGCTAAAATTGAATAATTGTTAATGACCGATAAAGGGTTAGGTTAGTTCAAATATGCCCCTAAAATATGTAAGAATATGCAAAAATATGTAAACAAAATAGCATGTTAAATGTTAATTAAATTTATTTGGTTTAAAAATGTCTATAACTCATTAAGTAATAAATATGGAATAAAAACATGACTTAAATGCCTATTTGAAATAATTTAACTGTATTTTGTATAATGTATGTTGCATTTTGCACATTCACTCATCTAAATACAAAACCATGAACGAAAATTATTTAAAATATATTTAATATGTTTTTATAAAATTTCTAAATTACCTAAACACAAAAACACATACTATCGCGAATCACTATTGTATAAAAACTAAACCGATAAGTCTATAATGGTCCATCAGTCCATTTATAATTAATTTTCGCTATTGAAATCATTATCAACGATAAATTATCGTAGTGGTACC
This sequence comes from Myzus persicae, assembly GCF_001856785.1. NCBI lineage: Eukaryota > Metazoa > Arthropoda > Insecta > Hemiptera > Aphididae > Myzus > Myzus persicae. The sequence continues at coordinate 121,424 of NW_019101621.1, forward strand.
TACCTGAAGCAAGCTTAGTATTATCATTAATAACTTAATACTATATTTTTGTAAATATGCATCATATTTTAGAAAAATGCTAAAACACGCATACAAATTTAAAATGATTCAAATATAAAAAAATATGTAACATTTAATTTTGCATACCATCACATTAGTTTAAGATTCAAATTTGTAGCTTATCTAGCTACTTTTTGGGCTGTTAAAAAAACATACAAATGCATATAAATCCGGGCCCTAATTATCACACACTACGATTATCTTAAATAAATGTGATGACAAAATAAGTAAAATTAAAATTCCAATTGCAAGGTATTTTTATCAATTTATGACTGTACGCACAACACACGTCAGTACCTACTTATAACTGCGAGAAGTTTCACAAAACGTCAATATTTTGGCTGTAATCATGGGAATTTATTAGTGTTTATATTTTACAAGATAATCCGGTAATGTTTTGCTATTACTAGATTTCATTACATTATGTTAAGTTGAATTCCTCGACGTTTCCCGAGATAAGAATAGTTTATTTTAAGTATAAACATTTTAAATATTTTATTTGAAACAGCTGTACCCTTTGGTGCATTGTTACACGTCTCTCTATCAACTACTCATCATTTTTGTATACACCAAAAGGTGTAAAGTCAAAGGCCGTGTTTGAGTGACTTGTGCCTAGCAAGTCAGTAATCACCAATGTAAGTAGATACTCTACCGGAAAAGACTGTATTAAGTGCTATCCGGTGTTTTTTGTATATGTGTAAAAAGTGTATTTGTTGCTATATTCTTATATCACATTTATTATAGATCGGAGCACGAAATTAAAAAATATATGAATAGTTAGCTTCAAATGGACTTACTAAAAGGTTTTACAGTATAAATGCCTATAATAAAAATTGTAGAGGAGCAAACTTTGTCTAGAATCATAAGAAGCCTGATTTTTGATATCGTATTCCAATTTCCAATATCGGACAATATCGCATGGTAAATTAACAAGTTTTTTTTAACGATTAATTATTTAACTTCTTTATAAAAATATCGAAAGTCGGGCTTCTTACAATTCTAGTTAAAATTCTCCTCTACAATTTTTATCTTAGATATTTTTTCTGTTAATCGCTTCACTAAGCCTTATTACTTGAAGTACGAAACCATTTTTTTATGACATATTTTGTTCACTATTGCGCCCTTTTAATATTATAGTTAAACAGATCAAGAACTCTTGAAACATTATACCATTTTAAATTCAATTACGTTGTACATAGAACTTATTTTTTCACTGCGAAGACAAATTATGTTTTTCATCACACGTGGCCTATAATTCATAAACAAATGACACTCCAAATTTTGAAATATTGAAATAATATAATTTTTTAGTGTAGGTAGTAGGTGTTATCATGCTTATCTAGATAGATACTATTTACTATTTTTATGACGTTTTAAATAAAACAACTTTGTATGTTATAGTGATGTAATTAGGTATATATATTATATAATGTATTACTAGCCATCCCAGCTGGCGTTGCCCGTTCCAAATAGGCTGCTCGTGAGACTTGCTTGTGATTATGCGAGCAGCACTACCTATACTATCAGGTTGGCAACCCACCTGTTGTGGATTGCGAGCCTTCCTGAGGAGAGTGCACAAGTGTATGATTTCTAGAAAAACTGTAAAGTTTCAAAGTTATACCAAGGTTGTCGTTTTTACTTAATTGGAACCATCATAGGTGTTTTTTTGGTGTGTTGAAATAGCAAAGTCGCATAAGTGTGAGCATGATTTTCGGTAATATCCTGTAAATAATATTACCACACTGTCCACACTGCATCACGCTGTAGGTACAGTTCAAATCGTTGTCAGTTTTTACAAACGTGCTGTACGATACTTGCACGTAAGACATTTCCGTACATGAGATACGTTAATGAATTAAAAAAAGCACGAACCGTCTCTCTCCACATGCACAACACGATGAGGTACCATGACACCACCAACGTTAATGAGCTCCATGTGTGTTTTCAAATTAAAACAAAGTTAGGGGAAAGTGGATCACGTGCATCAGAACCGCTGGCAGTACGGTGTGCACATGACCGAACAACTACGTGCTCGGCGACAAAGAGATAACGATTGTAAATTACTAATGTCGCTTACAAAATAATAAAAACTCCTTCTAATTCCTATTATTATTATAATTATTATAATTTGTAACCAATGTCAGCCATACATTTTTATATAAACTAAAAAATATTCGATTTCCATCGTGAATCTCAAAATCCTTGTACGAGCACCTATTTCAAATGTGAATTTCTGAAAATCCTTTCTTGTGGCATATCTAGATCATTAGAGGAACCGCTAGGTATTCTAAATGTAAAGTTCATACGTTTTGTAGTTTTTGAGATTTATCAGTGAGTGAGTGGTATTTGGCATTCAAATTACATATATTGATAAAACAGTAAATGTAATAATAATATTTATGATAATGTGAATTCGTTTCCATCTTAGTCGTAACTCAATAGAAATATTTAAGTAAAAAATGTCAAATCAATGAAATTATTTGTAATAAAACTTAAAAGACTAAGTCTTGGTATAGCCGTGTAGTACAAAGATAGGCAGTTAGTGCAATTTATTAAGTATTATTTTAATAGTTTACATCGATGATTAATTACACAACGTACCAACTATCTAAAATACATATGTATGACATTATTGACAACTAAATAAATTAAAAGTTTCTTTTATTTTTTTATTTATAATGAGAAAACCATAGTTATGTGCATGGGCGTTACAGGGTATGCTAAACAACAAATTACTGTGACTAATGCATTTCAGTTTTCGGTTTGTTGTTCAAATTTTTTTTTTTTGTTATTTTCAATGAACTATAACACTTTATACTAAAAAGTTAAGATCATAGATTGAATAAAATGTATGTTTAATATCCTAAAACTAAGTAAAGCTTTAAAGTGACTTGTGTCCAGGAGACTAAGACTCCTTACTTACCCCTCAACACCATCTCAAATTGTTTTTAAATGCTTTTTGAATAATTTTCGGCAACACCTGCTACAAAGTCCTGCGCATGCCTATGACGAAAACACATATACATGACAATTATATTCGTAAATACTTGTCTTATATTAACTATAATAAATATTTAATTTTTTTAGAAAATCGTTCAAACATTTTGGTTTGGTTTGGCTGAAATTATTATCACATTTTATCTACTTGAACAAACACTAACGATTTTTTTTAATTAAATAGTTTTGAAATAATTTCAAATAAATACATAAAAAAATTCAAGTGCCCACAAAGAATATTTTCAAATTATAACTAAATACCCATAAAAATCGTTATTTTTTCTTAAAATATCAAATTTCTTCTTAAGGTTTTCTTAAAAAAACTAATAAATAACGAAATTGTCTTATGCCTAGGTATTTATGGCTCAAAAAGATTAAAAATATTTCAATGAAAAAGTATAAAGCATAAAAAACTATAATATAAACATTTGATAAAAATGTCAAATCTATGAGGTTATTCTTTTATGAGTTAGGTACACTAAAAAACAAATTGATTTTATCAAAAGCTGATTTTGTTGAAACATTAAATTTTTTTTTTTGGTTTTCCCAGCTCTTTAAACAACTTCTGGGAATCGTTAATCTTCCCAAATTACCAACTACATTTTCTTTACCACCGGAAAGAGTTGAAAATCGAAGCATTATTTCGACTACTTATTGTGTATGCACACAAAAAAAAAACACAAATTAATTCATTCATCGTTCATAATCTTAAAGGTAGTCAAGTGCTGTATTTTTTGTGTAGCATAGATCACTGTAATTTATGTGTTAAATTTTAATTCAATATGATCAAAAAGTGATAAAAATCACTGAATATCTAACTCAAAATATTTTGTTAATTCGTGATTTTGACGAATTTGTCAAAATTCTTACTTCAGACACTTATTTAAACGTATTGTAAATTTATATTTTATACTCAACTTTTTTTAATTTTCACTAATTTAATAGTTTATGAAAAATTGCATTATAAACATAACTACCAAACAACATGAACAGACCCTCGACTGCACGACTGTAAAAAACTAGACTCGTGTGGCATTTAAAAGCCCCAAATCTTCTTTCGTCACATCATTTAGTTTTTTACAAAATCAATACAATTAATTTTACAACACTATGGGATATTCATACAGAAACAAAAATTTATAATGCAGTTATGTGTATTGAGTATTTGAATTTTAATAACCTTGGTGACAAATTGTGTGAAACAACAAGGAATAATGAGAAAATACATACGTATTGGGTTAGTAAGTAATTCACATTAGACAAATTAATTGAATTAAAATGTAAGCATTTATATGATTATATTTGAATTAAATATGACAAATATGTTACTTATTACTAAAAATATTTTTTAACAGTTCACGTATAAAAAAAAGTTTAACGATTTCAGATTTGTAAATAATCGAATTAGGTTTCGTTATTAAAGTAAGTGGAAAGTACTGATGTACCTATTGATTTTAAAATAGAAAAAGCTTTCTGATGTAATATATATTAACTCTGTAAATGTTTTCAATTAACTTTGAAAAATGTAAAATGTCAAGTGTTAATTACCTAAATAAAAATAAATATCAATACAAATATTTATGGTATTATATTATATTATCATTTAATTCTTGATAAGTTACATGGTTATGGTTTATGACTAATGCAAAACTAAACTTTTAAGTTATTGCATCGATAACGGTAAAAGATTATTTTCAAAAAAAAAATTATTATGTTCGTAAAAATAAAATAAAATTTATATTTAAATTTACGAGTAAAATGTTTTTTCCACCCATTCTTCCAAAGTAAATGAGGCAATGTTTTTATTTTCAATATCATGTTCTTTGAAAATATCTAAAAAAAATATACACCAATTAAATAAATAAAAATAATGAACCAAAATTATTTTAATATATTATTTTAAGTTTAATTTCAAAGTGTGTGTTAATGTTAAGAAGAATGTAAGCAATAATTTTCAATATTCTAGAATACAAAAGTGACAGGTGTAATGGATTTAACATTTTTTGATTACGAGATATCGATTTATCTAGTCAAGTGACAAGAATTCTAAAAACAGATTAGAATATATCAATTCGTCTATACTTGAGATCCACTTTTCCACATTTTTAGTTTTAGCACATCTCTAAAAATGTTTATATAGCTGTTTTTTAATGCCTATTTTTACATAATTTTTTCAGTATTTATGGTAATAAATTTAAAAATACTGGATAATCGATAAAAAGTAGGTTTTAGAATAAACTCAAATATGATGTTTGCCACAGGTGAATTACCGACTCGGTCAAATTAGTTTACAAAACAAGGTACATCGACGCCAATATACTCGAGTATTGATTATAACCGAGAACACCTACCTAGGGCCATAGGGTATTTTTGACAATACAAATTAGGAATTCTTTCACACTACACACAGTCTTAGGACTATTTCAAAAGGGTGGTGGGTAAAGATATGTAGGTGTTTTTTTTAAATTTTATATAAAAAATAAATCATAAAGATTTTTCTTGTCGAATATCAGAGTCGTTTGGAAACTTATGTGAAACCTTTTTCAACAAACAATATGCGGATGAGAGTCGTTTGGGATGCACCGATTGCGATGTAGTTACTGTTATTCATAGATATAGGTATGAACGAACATCAATTAAAAATAAGTCAATCATCAAAACACCCTAGTTACCTAGTCATATCAATTTGCCAACATTTTTTCGCTTATATCACGACCGACTGTCGAGGCGTTCAATTAGAAACACACTAACACAATTTACACAACTCGCCAACTCGGATGATTGTTTGTAAATGAAATTTTAACTAACCTATCGTGGTTTTAAGTCTAATGGCACACATGATGAAATCGTCGAACATTATGTATCCTTTATGGTTCCCATATCGATGGCACATGGTATTTATGGTTCGTGTTTTAATATGGTAACCAACTGAACTTAAGGCTGGTCTTAGTTCAAACCCTTTGATATAACCCTTGTTTTTTTTTTCATACATTTTAAAAACAACCTGAAACAAAACAATTTATTATATATTTTTGAAAACCTAATGAAAGGCCTTAAAGTTGCATAGTCATAGTATTTCTCACCTGCCACTGTCTAATGTCCACCAATAGTCTTTGGAATTCTTTAAAACCAAGTTTACCTGATCTATCCCAATCCATCATAGCTATGAAGCACCGGCATACATCATTTGAAAATGTTGTGTTCCCAGTATCTAAAATATTATATTTTCTAATTAATAAGATGTTTGAATCAATAAAACAATCAACATCTTCATTGACAAAGCTTATACCTAATTATCAGTTTAGTTGAAAGACTTAAAATACATTTATGATGTCAATAATTAAGGTACCTAATCAGAAAGAGTAATCGTTTTTTAAGTTGAAATATTTATTTTAATAATATAGTAAAATGAGTAAAACTTATAATAGTCACAATTATTTATGATTAAACTAAATAATCAACTAATAATTGTCTTATAAGTATTCAAATATAGCCTATAGGTTCATATAATATAAATAGTATACAAGTGTTAAAAACTCGTTTCTATTTTAATAAATCTACATTATATTTTTTTAGTGACACAGTTCCTTTAAGCTTTCCTGTTGCTCACGTAAAGTTAAAATGTAAGAACTCCAAGTTTAATTGTTTGCCTCAAGGTATAGTTATTAAAAATTGTACGTTTGTTACGACAGGTATTTTGTTTAAACTGTCAATTATTATGGGATTAAATTATGGCTGTTTAACGAGAAATTATCGGTATTTTTTTCTTGGAATAATTCTTACAAATTAAACTATACTATAAGCATTTTTTTTTTTTTACTATGTATTTTTTAATAGTGTACTTAAACATGAAACACAAGGATTATAATTAATTAAGACGGACCTAGGTACATGATGAGAAATAATGCTATACACATGTACATACGTATTAGATGTATACAATATACATACATACATATTTCATAATTTTTGTCATACGACTAACTAGTATCAATTTTTATTTTTATTTGCCAGGTTTTTTGGTAATCACTGTAAGAAATTTGTATGAAATTTTTTTGATACCGATCAACTCTTTTTTCAAAATGTTTACATAAGCTTGTAATTAAAATACGAAAATTAAGGAATTTTTGAACAGTGATTGTACAGAAGTAAAAACTAAATAAATAAAATAATGTTATGATTTATCAAGGTGACCAAAAAGTAAACTTCGTATTTCGTAAAGAATTGAAATATGTTTTAAGATTTTTTACCGCATTACCTACTGGCTAGTGCCTAGTAGCTTTGTCGGTACATTTTATTTATTTACTATCATCTACTTAAAATACCTACATTATTTTTAGTTATAAAATACTATTAACTGACTACATTTTTGTGACGTTTTCGTGAGTGCCGATATATTCCACACCTCAGTCAGTTGGTCACATATTCACATAACAGATCAATCCTATAATTACTTATTTATTATTATACACACATACATGCATTTAGAACATTTTCTATACTGAACTCTATAAAAATGGTCTGTATCAAATCCCTTTAATAATTAATGCTTGATTTGTTATGAAAATTCAAAAAACAAAATCAGTAAATCGGTGTCAGATGCAAAGGCTATTTTCAAGTATATTATAGGTACCAACATAGAAAAACTCATAGCTAATAATGTAATAGCGTACAAATATACCTTTCATAGCAAAATCCAAAATTTTTTTAAGATCCATCCAATCGACCTCTTTGTCACTCCCAGCTACTTTGAGAAAATATTTTTTTAATTTTTCATTAGAATCGTCACTTTTGTTACTGTAAAGTGCCAATTCTTTTATCTAAAAAAAATGTATAATTTGTATAAAATAGCATAATTTTATTATTTTTATTACATTATTCAATATATTTTTTTATTTCTTACCTTATTGTCGATCTCAACCATTCCCACTTCACTATCGAACTCCCTGTAAAAAATAACACCAAATTATTATTATTTTTAAAAATTGAGTTCAGCCTAACACTTACGCCAAATTGTTTTTTTTTTCTGAAAATACTCTGAGTAAAAACGAGCCTTGTTCATTCTGGTTAGACGTACAAGTTACAATACAATATTTACCAGGAGGTACATTCAATCTCTTACAGACTTCTCTTGGTTTGAACTCAGGACAATTAAAGAACTTATCTAAAGGACGGTTATTTTTAAAAAAATTTGTGTCCAATGGTTTCGGCACAGACTCTGAAGTGTTGAGCTATGCGATAAATTAATAGAGTGAGCATCATTAGAAATAATATGTACATTTTACAACTTGTATTATTATCAAAGTAATAGAATAACTTTTAAAAAAATTATGATACCTTATTATCCTACTTACATTATAAACATAAAATCCAAATGACAGTGATGTATCCCTGTGTTTCTTTTGGCAGCGCATATCCTTGAGCATCAATGAAATAATTACGGTACAAGTATGCTTATTGTCATTATCGTCTGGATCTACTAATGTTACATAGTACTGAGGATTACTTGAAAACGTATCTAAATAACCATTGATCAACATCTCATATATAATATCTTATAATCTTATATATTATTATAATTCATTACGAATTGTAATAATAATTTTATTATCCAAAATAATTGTACCTTGAAATTTATCACAGCCACCAGCTGTAGCACCACGGACCCATTCGCCTTCAAATATACTCAGATCCCATTTTTTTTGCACTCCTGTCCCAAATTGTTCCCTGTCTAGATAATCAGGATCTAAATGACAAATTTCCAATGCAGTGAAATATTTGACAAAATCTTCGTAAGACATCCAAAATTCGCCATCATCTTCTTTTATAAGACCTATTGATTGTTGTAATTGTGGGGGTATAGTTAACCATTCATCTGATCTATAAAATATTATAAAATTAATAAATTAAAATGGCACTTTTATAAATAACATTAAGTAAAAAAAAGGAATCTTCACATTATAACAAAAAGCTTACTTGTCACTCCAACGGCCGTTCCATTCACTATCATTACCCCAAGGATTTCGAAGTCTAACTAAAGGTATTATACTATTTCTTGTTGGTAAAGGTATATAAGTTATCCTGGTAATACTATATGCATGGCCTTTGATTAATCCTGTTTTGGTTGGGTCAGGCTTTAACATTAATACATTTTATACAGTTTATAAATGAAATCTAAAATGATGAAAATTAAAAACTAAACATTTTTTTAAATAAAGTTGAAAATCTAACCGATTGCGAATTGAGTATTGCACCACACATGAGCGATTTTCGTTGATATGAATTTAGCATAATCATGAACAAATTAGATGGTGGATTATTCAGTTCAAATATTTCTGACACACCACCAGTGAAATCTCCCATAGCCTCCATTGTGAAACCTCCTTCCAAAGCTTCGTATGAACCGTTCATTCTAGTCATGTAAAATTGTTTTTTTTTTAATAAATCTATGTTATTTTATTCTGAGCAGAACTACAAATGTATTGATGGCTATCTCCCGATATGTGGTCTACCGTAGTGAAAATTACAGAAAAGTAGGAGGCCTGTACTATATAAAATGTCGATTTTATAAATTTTAAAAAAAGGTATGCATAAAAAAATAGCGATTTTAGTAAGTGATTTTTAATAAAGAAAAACTTGAATTTATTTTCTTTTAATTTATTAATACAAAATATGGAAAATTAAGAAAAGTAAATAAATTATAAAAAAAATAATGTTTAAAATAATTATTTTAGGAATAAAAAAAAAGGTGTTATGGATTATTCAGAAAACATAATTTTATATCTTTTAAGAACAAATCAAAAATATTAGCAGTTTTATTTAAGTCTCGCCACCAATTCTCGGCTAAGTATACTTCTCTAATAAGTTTTCATTCGTAAGGCACATTTTCTTTACTTTTAATTAATAGTCTTCGATGTATCGATGGTATGCACCGGGAAGTACAAAGATAACATTTTGAAAGTATCAATACGATCATTTTACCTGTAGTAGAACAAAAACATATTATGAAGACCTCATACTATGCATACTAATATTTATAAAGTTAGGTAGTACCTACTTACACAAAACGACGGTAGACTGCATGTTAGGAAATACCCATATTGATTCTACAATAATGCGTATAATATATATTTTGTTTTATTTGTGTGCACTTTTTATACCTAGTAGTAAAAATTGATCTTTAATTTAAATAGTGGAGCTTCTTACAGCAAATTAGATTTTATTCGGACATCAAAAGTATACTCAACACTTTTCAATATAATCCTTAATCAGAATAAATAAAAAAAGGTAATCTGCTGTGTAATAAGGACCTGCTATAAAGAATGTGCTAGATTTTAATTCATAATGATATAATTTCATTGTATACGAAAAATGATTCTGGGCGAAGACGGTCTCTCAGTCTATAATATTACTAGTTATATTGTATGGTACATATTTAACTGATATTAAAGTAATTTAAATGACTATTAGACATGGGGATCATAACAATTTGCAAAAAGTTTAAATTCAAACTAATTAAATTTTTGTAACTAAAATTTAAAAAATACAAGATATCACATAAGTTTTCCTTACAAGAACAATAAACAAATAAATGAGTGTAATTTCAAAACAATTATGTTCAAATTATATAGATGTTACTTAAAAATTTAATACGGACTTCTTATAACCTCACAGTTCTTACTGAAACGCAGCAATTAAAAAAGTATATAAGCACAATCCAATTTTTATTAATACACATTGAAATTCAACTATTGACGAAATTGGATATTTAAAAATAACGATTTCAGTGATTTTATTGTAATTCAAAAATAATATTAGAATGAACTTGAAAATTGTACCTACATCTTACACTCTTACGTATATTATTTTATTTTACTATATAAGTAATTAACTATTAAAATTATTATATTTTACTGTGTTTACTTGGCATAAGCCTTCTCCAATAGAGCACTCCAGAATTCATTTTTGGTTGATGATTGAAGAAATAATAACTTTCCTTTATAAATCGGTAAACGATCGTCAATAACAACATCAACCCATCTCCCAAACTGCCAAAATCTAAAACCACCAATGTTTTAAAGTAGGTACGATTCACACATACATTAATAGAGTTTAAAATATATTTACTTAAAGTGGAATATTCCAGCGTATTTAATATGGAATCCTTGATCGAAAGGCACTACTTTATAAAAAAGTTTGTCATCCAAAGTCAAATTTGCTATGGCAGCTATTAACCAACAGTCACCTTCCAGAATAAACAAAAAAAAGCATGTCAACATTGATTATGTACATCATATTTTTAGTTATTATTAACTAACTTTTAATAGTTTACCTAATAGTTTATGTAACTAAAATGTTTCGTATCGAAACCAATACTCACAAACAGTCTTTAACAATTAATTATTCCTTTAATATTTACCTAATTATCCTTGCCTTACATCAAATCTCGAAGCTCCTTGCACGAAAAATTTGGGATCATTTGTAATTTCCTAAGAATCCAGTTCTTAATATTATTATGATTATTATTATTATCAAGTGGTCAGGCACATAATATAATTTGATTGAGTAGATGTTATAGTTTTAATAGAATGTATTTAAAATGTATGCTCACCTTTGGTCTCCGCCACTCAAGCTGATTTTTTTGGAGATTTTTGTGAAATACAGATAAATCGTATGTATCAAATTCTGGATCTTTAAATAGTATTTTTTGTTTTAAGCATTGGTTTCGGAGCTCATCAAAGTCTTGAACAAATCCAGCGGGTCTCTGGCGAACACCGGAACGCCGTTCGCCAATATTTAACATTTTACTGAGGAATTAAATGTATTTTATGAACAAATACACAGTAAATATGTAATATATTGATGTATCTAAATAAACTATATTGTTTCACAAAGAGGAAACACGAAAGTGTACCATACTGTACTGTACCTAATACTAGTTTACAAACGTACTATCTAAAATACATTAAATATATCATAATTGTGTTTTTAATAATAACAACATAATTTAGTTTGAATTTGTAGGTCAATGTTTCTTAGATGAATTTAATATCGATAACATTATAATGTATAAGCTAAATACAGTCATTGTACCTACTTATGTATACCTAAGATAATAATATTGTCAATTCATTGGAATCGTATTATAACCCAATTATATATTACATTTTCCATTGTTTGTTCACTGTACTTTTATAATAATTATTTATTAACATCGTTAAAATTGCTTCATGAAATAATAAATCAATGAAAATAATTACAAAAGAGTCCTACACGATCGGGCTAGCTATGAATCTATGATAATGAACCTAGTTAAACTATGGGCTAATTAAAACTTAAAATAATAATGTCAAAATATAATATAATGAGAAATATTTGTGTATCTATACATTTCATAATTAAATAATTAATAATTTTAAAGCTTAAATACCGTGTACCAACTCGGAAAAATTGTATGATTTTCTGTCTACTGAGATATAGTTAATACCTATATAAGATATTATGCATACCATGATAATTAGATTGTTATTGCCTTGCAATTCGGGATACTAACCAGTAGGTAATTTGTCACTAAGCTTATACGTAATAAATTCTGTTGTGCGTTGGATAAATTCTATATACATACACAATAAAATAGTCTTACAAATACATTAAAATTGCCCAAATAATTGCAATAAATTACACTATCACTTAAATATTATATTTCAAAGCACAGATGCATTTTATTTTTCACAAACTTATTACATTTACAATTTTAAGTTATACATTTATAATATGATTTACAATATAGTTAGTGTAGGTTGTAGGTAAGTGTATCTGTGTATAATGTATATATATATATTGATATCAGTTAGTGAAAAACGCAGTTAATTGTTTATTTATTATTACTATCATTAATATATACAATGTACCCTCGACATTTTATTTTCATTCAAACAGGTGATTCTAATTCCGATAGTACCTACCTATGTATATTACAAATTATTACTCCAATTTTCATCCTGAATGAATATATTAGAATTATCTATAAACCATAATATTAAACTTAGGTTCAACTTTAGGCGGGAACAACTTATACGTACATTATTAAAATATTTTAGCGTAAGATTGTTGAGATATATTTTAATTACATTGATTATTACATTTCAAACCACAAAAATAACAAGTGTAGATAATCCAAAAGTACATATTATTATCATGGAGAATATTTTTTTGGTTAGGGAAACGTGTAGCACTCCTTAATATTATAGTTAAACAGATCAAGAATACTCGACACATTACATGATTTTATGTTCGATTATGTTATACGTAAGCAGAACTTTATATTTTAACGAAATTCCTTTTTTTACAAGGTACGTTTTTCGCCAGGAGGCCGGGCTTTTATACTATCCAGTGAGTCCCTAGGGACTCGCACCACTTTGTAAGATGATGAAGATGGGATGAGCTGACCAAAAATACAGTCTATATTGTTCAAGTGTGATATGATACGCAAATATATGTGTTGAAGTGTTAATTGATTACATCCAGTGGCGTTGTTTGAGGGGTGGCAAGGTGGGAATTTGCCAGTGTCTGATTTTTAAAAGCATCCCGATGGGCCGGTGTCCGGATTGTTCTATTTAATCGTTATTATATTTTATCCCTATTTTTATAATATTTTGAGAAACTGTTATGA